>NC_044034.1:313965825-314265825 GCF_901765095.1 Microcaecilia unicolor | reverse complement strand
ACTGGCAGCCTGGGAGCAGGAGAGGGTGAGAGACCCCAGCGCCGGGCCCTCCTTCGGGTCCCGGCCTCGGGAATTTTACCCCCTGCCCCCCCTCTCGGCGGCCCTGTGCTTACTCAATACTAAATTATATTGATACCACAGACTCTGCAATTCTAATGAAAGCAAACCTTTGCCAGGCTGCAGAAATTGATGCTCTATGCTCGTAATATCATCCTATAACCTAGCAATCTCCTCCCGTAGATGCTGCTTCCAAGCTATTGAATAACTTATTATGGAACCACGAATTATGGCTTTTAATGCATCCCACAATGTTCCTATATTTGTGTCCTCCACCTAGTTGAATTCACAATAATCTGCTTTGACTTGCCTAATACAGTCCTCAAACCCTGGCTCATGCAGCAGTGCCTTATTAAACCTCCAATAGGACTTTTGGTGCACACGCCAAACCACAATCTAACTTAAGCTGAGCAGCTGCATGATCTGAAATTGGAGCAGCCAATATATCTGAGCTCATCACCTGTGAGAGATCAAATTATTCCCTACCAAAGAACAATCAATGCGTGAATGTGCATTATGGGGTAATGAGTAAAAAGTCAAATTCAATTCTGTAGGATGCAGCAATTGCCAAACATCATTAAGCCCCAAACCTATGAAGAGCAAGCCTGCTATAAGACTTGCTAACAGAACACTTAGATTCCTTATCTGACAATGGACACAATGCTAAATTAAAGTCCCCCTCCCAATTGTTAGGATTAAAATATTAACAATAGTTGCATTCATTATAGTTGTGGTACTTTTACTTTTTACTTAAAAAGTATTATATTAGGTAATAACTTTTTTGCATTCAGTTAACTAAATGTTTTATGTACTTTTATTTAAATATTAATATATACATTTATTTTTACTTATATTTAAGTACTTTGAACTAGTACTTTGATCAAGACTTGTGACTGTGCAGCTCCTCTTCTTGCCACACTGGAGCGCTGAGTGTGCAGGGAAGGAGGCAGGGAGTGGGGTGTATGGAAAAATATATAGTGAATAGGGGGGCTGATAAAAAGGTGGATGGTGTGTGTGTGTGTGTGTGTGCGCGCGCAGGGAAGTGGGCAGGAAAATTATAAATAAGGGGGCCCTTTTTCTAAGCTATGCTGTAAGGTGGCCTGGAGGAGTAAGGGGGGGGGGGGGGGTCATGCCTTAATCCTTCCAGTAGTCATTTGTACATGTAGAGCATGTTTATGTGACTTAGGGGCTCATTTTTGAAAGAGAAAAGCATCTAAAAAGGATATAAAGCAGCATTTGGACATTTTTTCTCACAAAAACATCCAAATTAGTATATTCAAAACCTATATTTAGACGTTTTCTATGAAGTTCGTCAGAAGTTTGTTCAAATCACAAGGTAGCATGTCAGGGTGTTTGAAGGCGAGATTGGGGTGTGCCTGTTGGACGTTTTACAGTCATAATTGAAAAAAACAAAAATGTCCAAGACTAAAACCAAGATGTTTTGGTCTAGACCTGTTTTCAGAACAAATAAGGTGCCCTAAATGACCAGATGGCCACTGGAGGGAATCAGGGGTGACCCCCAATATCTGACCCCCAATAACCCCTAGTGGTCACCCCCCAAAAATGTGAATACAAATATGACTTACAAGCCTCTATAAATAACAAAAAATGATATCCCTGCATAATTCTGATGTAATCAACAATTTGATATTAAATAATAAATAGGAGGAAAAAACCTCAAATTATAAGGGAACACTCTGTCGTTGATATCATCAACATTAGGGAGGTCCCTTAAATCATCATGGGTAAGCCTCTATGACAGCTGCAGATGTTAAAGTCAGGTCTATTACAGCAGCATGCAGGTCCCTGGAATAGTGTAATGGTTAGTGCAGTACACAGTGAGAGACCCAGGTTCCTGTCTCCCTCTACCTGTCACACTTGTGGTGGAAACTGTGACCCCCCTCCCAAGGTCACCAAAACTGTACCCACATATAGGTGCCCTCTTCACCCATTAGGGTAGTGTAGTGGGGGACAGTGGATATTGGGTGGGTTTTGGAGAGCTCAGAGGACAAGATAAGGGAGCAAAGGTGAGATGTGTACCTGGGAGCATTTTTATGAAGTGCACAGAAGTGCCTTCTAGGGTGCCCCATTGTTCTCCTGGGATATCTAGGGGACCATTCTATTAAAAATGATGGCTTCTCTTATATCCCAATGGCATGAATCTTTCTGTTTTGTACCTATTTGTTTTTTTTCTGAAAATGTATCAAAAAACAAAACATCCAAATCACAAAACCTTATTCAAAACAGTACCTGAAGAATAGGATGATCATCTACACATGTCCAAGGACACTAAGGTCCTCTCAAGGACTATCATTAACCATACCCTTTCAAAAAGGATATTACACGATGTGATACCCACAAGCGAGCCTTCTCTGGAGTAGCCCCCACACTCTGGAATGCACTCTCCGAAAGGCTCCACTTAACACAAGACTATCTCTACTTCAGGAAGCAGGTTATAGCTTGGCTCTTCAACCAGGCCTTTAATGGAAAAAGTAACTAAGTTGTTAGTCTCACTCACACACACAAGGAGTGACATGAGCTGCACATACTGTAGCAGGACATGTTTATCTACATCTACCCTAGATGAAATAATATTTAACCATCTCTCTGACCTCATGTGCACCTTTCTTTAAATTAGTCACCTTACTTTCTAACTCCTCTTACTCTCTTACCTATCTATATGTTAACCATATCTCTGGCCTCATGTGAAACTTTCTTTAGTTACCTTATTCTCTAACTCCTCTTACTTTCTTACCTATCTATCAGGGTTATTTTCGAAAGAGAAGGGTACCCATCTTCCGACACAAATCGGGAGATGGGCGTCCTTCTCTCAGGGTCGCCCAAATCGGCATAATTGAAAGCCAATTGTGGATGTCCTCAACTGCAGTCCATCGCGGGGACGACCAAAGTTCATGGGGGCTTGTCGGAGGCGTAGCGAAGGCGGGACTGGGGCGTGCTTAAGAGATGGGCGTCCTCGGCCGATAATGGAAAAAAGAACGGCGTCCCTGACGAACATTTGATCAACTTTACTTGGTCCATTTTTTTTCACGCCCAAGCCTCAAAAAGGTGCCCAAACTGACCAGATGACCACCGGAGGGAATCAGGGATGATCTACCCTTACTCCCCCAGTGGTCACCAACCCCTTCTCACCCTCAAAAAAATTGTTTTTAATTTTTTTCCAGCCTCTATGCCAGCCTCAAATGTCATACCCAGCTCCATGACAGCAGTATGCAGGTCCCTGGAGCAGTTTTAGTGGGTGCAGTGTACTTCAGGCAGGTGGACCCAGGCCCATCCCCCCTACCTGTTACACTTGTGGTGGTAAATGTGAGCCCCCCAAAACCCACCAAAAACCCACTGTACCCACATGTAGGTGCCCTCTTTCACCCCTTAGGGCTATGGTAGTGGTGTACAGTTGTGGGTAGTGGGTTTTGGGGGGCTCTGCACCCAAGGTAAGGGAGCTATGCACCTGGGAGCAATTTCTGAAGTCCACTGCTGTGCCCCCTAGGGTGCCCGGTTGGTGTCCTGGCATGTGAGGGGAACCAGTGCACTGTGAATTCTGGCTCCTCCCATGACCAAATGGCTTGCAGTTGGTCATTTTTGAGATGGGTGTCCTTGGTTTCCGTTATGGCCGAAAACCGGGGATGACCAATTCAACATTTAGGTCGACCATCTCTAAGGTCGACCTAAAGGCATCCCGGCCCGTATTATTGAAACGAAAGATGGACGCCTATCTTGTTTCGATAATACGGGTTTTCCCGCCCCTTCACAGGGCTGTCCTGTGAGGACGCCCTCATGAAAACTTGGGCGCCTTATTCAATTATGCCCCTCCATGTCTAACTTTTAGCCCCTGACATTTTTTTGCTTTGTTCCATTATGGCAGAAAAACATCCAAGTTTTGGGAACACGCAAATACCATCCCCAAGACAACCCTGGAATGCCCTGTTTTGATTTGGATGCACTGCATATGAGCTGCATAGAAAAACATCTGGAAAATGGATTTTGAAAATAGTAATATGGATGTGGAAAACAAGTTCATCTGCTGCTTTGTGCTGCTTTTTGGATGTTTTTCTGTTTTGAAAATGAGCCCTACAGTGAGATAAAAATTAGAAAAAGAGTGATGATGAAAAACTGTAGTGAAGATACACTAGTCCATCATTTTAAATGTTTTATATTGAGTTCACATTGTAAACCGTACACCTTGCTATATTATTTGTACTGGTATTTGAATAATTATTCAGCTATTGCCTATGTTCAGTTTTTTCTTGCTGTACATCAACTTGGGTAAATTTCTTCATAAATATACATAAATCCTAATAACTAATAAATAAATAAATTATTGTTATGCTGTTAACACAATTGTAAGTTTTATGTCAAACAACACTTGTTCTATATTACCTTGGGTGAATCACTTTATATAGTAGAATCATAAATATTGAATATATTTATTCAGCAGAACTTCCTATCTCAGTCATTCATGGACTGTTATTCATTATCTGGTCAAACGTTGGTCACAAACTATACTTGTAAACATTTAGCAAATGACGGTTTGTTTTGAAATCTTAACAAAAAAAAATCTCTTGCTGATCTTTTTTAATAACACCTAGTAAAGAATCTTTTCTGTCAACCGAGTTATCTATTGATAGAAAAAATGAAACTAAAGAGATGTTGCCATAGCAACCTCATGTTCCCTATGGTATCTAAGGAAATCAACAGATAGTAGGAAGCAAACGTGGATCATTTCTTTTTCTTTTTTTACTTTTTAATTCCCTATCTGTTTGGTCATGGTCATAACAGAGAAAAATAATCGAGGACTCCAGAATTTCCTGATCACTTTGGTAGGAGAAGCCAGGTTCTATTACTGTACAGATCAGAGAGGGCTGTAAGTAAAAAATAATATTTTTGTTTGGAAGCCCTGCTACTGTGGTATAATCAGTTCATTTTATCTCTACATGAAGCCAGGTCACACAGGTTTCAATACTGCCTACCTGCATTCCCTGGTCCCATCCACACTTGGAAAATAATGAGGGCAATATGCTACTCTCTAGCAGTCAGCCATATTTACTTATGTCTCCACCTGCTCTCAAAGTTTCCAGCTGCTGTTTGGGACTGAAATTATTCTTCTTTAGTATTTCTTTACTAATAGTAGTTGTTCATATACTCTTCTGAGGTAACACGTGCGCTTCCAGGTCAATCAGATCCATGGCTAGCATCTAACTCAATGAACTTTCATGTGCAACAATACAGGGATTTTTACCCCTATCCTATGTTCCTTGACTTCAGCATACTCAGGGCCCCTTTTACCAAACTGTGGTAAAGAGTGGCCTTAGCACATCCTTACATAGGTCATTCCCGCACACTAAGGCCATTTCTACAGCAAGTCTAAAATGGCCAATTTTGTATTTGTAATATTAATGGCCACATGCTAATTTTGCATTAGCATATGGCCAATAGCGTGTGAGGCCATACTGCTGCCGATTTTATAAGTGGTAAGGGCTAATGCGCTAACCACGCACTACTCGGCAATGTAGCTGCACTAACTAATTAGTGTAGAACACACCTACTCTTTGTCCCCAGCGCTAAAAATTAAAATTTATATTTTAGCATGTGAGTAGTGCATGCATAAGCAGAAATGGCCACAGGACACCTCAGCGCGCCCCGCAATAAAGCATTTTTCTGCTTTGGTGCTTACTGCACCTTAGTGAAAGGACCCCTTTGTCTGGCCATTGTAATGTTGGTCCTGGAAAACAGGTGGGCAAGCGGTCCACTAGTCCCAGTAGAAAGGAAGATGCAGAACTATCCTTTTACCCGCATTTTACAATAAAGCTTGTCATTCATCTTCTACCTTGTCTGTTTCTGCATCTTCCATTGGAATGAAAGTTCTGGGAGTCATCCACCAGCACTCCTTCTGTAATCCTTAAATCATGAGCTCTGAATCCATACTCCAGGTGTCACCATTGAGCTGTGATCATAACCCCTTCAGACCTGTTAACACTACCACCCAGCCAACCTGGGGAGCAGAGGGCAGTACACAAGAATTAAACCAGGGGTCTTCTGCATAACAGTGCACTTGTCATTTGAACCATCAGACCAGTCCACATCACAGAAAAGAGCATCGATTCCCCTAGCTTTGGAAAACTACTTTAGGTTTTGTTTTTCTGTGCTCTGTGGGTACAATCCACTAAAATAAATTGTAGATTCTCTATGAATTTTCAAAAACTCCTGAAATATATGTTATGCACATTGTAGAAAAATGGTAGCACCACAATGGTCCTTCTTTTCACACGGAAATCATCTCTATTGATGTTATATAATTAGAATGGATTCAGCCTCTTTAGTGTGCCTGGATCAGTTTGTTGGCAGGTATAAGTAGGATCTAGGTTCTGTAATTCTTTTGCAAGAACTGACAATCTTTTTTTGTAGAACAAGGGAGTTATAGCATCCTCCTTGGTGGTTTATAGTCTTGATTTATTCTCCTTGCCCACAGGGATATTATCTTTCATGAAAGCTTTTGATGTTTTACAATTTAATTAATTTTACCCTGTAGGTGCCAACCTGCAAGCAGGATGAATAAACAACAATTTTACAAGAACACCAGTGTTGAAAATGTCCATTGTACATAACATCCCAAGAGACAATATGCCTACCATGCATCTGAGGTTACAATTATTATGAACTGAATTCACATAATTCCTAGCTTCCCCAACAGCTCCCACTGTAATAAAAAGCAATGTTCACATGTAGTAGTTTATACTCTTATAGCTACCCTAGAGAGAAAGCAACAGAAAAATATATTGCTAACATCAAAGTACAACAGAGAAAGAGTATGTGATTTGACTTTGTAAAAGAAATGTGCTTAGGGTCCAATGTATAAAATGTTTTCCCCATAATTATGCAATGGCAGGAAGCACTCTATAAAGCGGGGTGTATACAGCATAACAATCAACAAAAAATTCTTCACTGTAATTAGTCTAACACTTCTCACATACTGAATTTTAAAGATTTAAAGGAAAAGGCCTCAGAGCCTATCTAGACTCTGTCATAGAACTTGACTGACATTATGCACAATTACCTCATTAGCATATAAAATCTTCCAAATATATTCTGCATAATTAATCGTGCACGACAAATCAAAAAAACCTTTCAAACATGTGTGCTCAATGTGCAGTGAGAGTTCAAATTTGGAACAAGGTTCCACCGATGGTGGCCAGCGTTTCGCTATGATGCTGCATCGAGGATTATGGGACCATCCATTTTAAAGTAGCCCCAAAACCTCACTGAACATAGGAGGCTTTTGGTGCCAGTTTTAAAGTGGCACCAACAGCTTCCCATGCATAGTCTGGCTGAGCTCAGAGGCTTTTTACTTCCAGTGCTCAAAATTCAGTACTTGACAAATATTTGACTAATTAAAAATTTTTGTTGATTATTTCAGTTTGTTTCTTTTATACCTCTTTTTTAAATTTAACATTATTTGTATTCAGCATAACCCCATTCAAAAATTTAAAAAAAACCTTTTTACTAAGCAGCAGTAAGCACTAATGCATGCATACCATGCAGGAAAATGCGGTACTGCGGTAGTATTGGCATCTGCGCACACTTCCCATGAGTAAAACATACTTTTTATTTTTTAGCACTGAGGGCATGTTTGGGGACATAGAGTAGGTGTTTTCAGTGCTAATTGATTAGCGTACCTACATTGCTGCACACTGACTGAATAGCACATGGTTAGCTTGTGAGCCCTTTCCACCTACTAAATAGGTGTTGGTAAGGGCTCAGTCCACTTGCTATTCTTATTCAGAGTTTTTCAATTTCCACTTACATTTATGCTGATGATATTCTTCTTCTTCTATTCTTCACTGATTCTACTACTCACTGTATTACTTCTCTTCATTCCTGTCTGGATGTACTAACTTATTGGCTGGCTTCCCACCAAATGATTCTAAATTAAATAATAAAAAACCTGTCTCTTGTTGGATTACTGGCCAACCCATCGGTCTCCTTGCAGATCTTCAGCTTCTAGGTACCAAAATAACCCCTGTATAATCATTTCAATATCTTGGGGTGACTCTTGATTCTCAGTTATCATTCTCCACCCATATCTCCTCACTGCTCAAATCTGGCTTCCTTATATTACAACAACTGTTGTAGTGTACAGAAATATGATTCTTTTCATGCTTTAGATCTTTTTCTTCTAATATCTAAACTAGACTATTGCAATATTGACTTTGTCGGATTATCTCAGACTGCCTCGAAAAAGCTTCAGACCCTTCAGAATACGTCCGTTTGGCTTATCTATCATGCTAAAAAGTTTGATTCTGTTTCTCCACTTCTAAAAAAGTCACCATTGGCTCCCAGTGCACTTTTAGATACAATACAAAGTACTTTCACTGAAATTTAAATAATTCTGTCTAGGATCCCCTTCCTATTTATATTCTTTAAGAATACCGTATTCTCCACAGCGACTTCTTTGTTCTATCAATGACCAGAGACTAGTACTTTCCGGGTCTTAAATTGGATAAGTACTAACATATTTGCCACTCTACCTTTTATTTCCTAGTTCCTGCATTGTGGAATAATCTCCTAGTAGGTATTTGTGGAGAATTATCACTCCCCAAATTTAAAGTAGCAATAAGAACTGGCTGTTTGGACATGCATTTGAACAATGATGGTGTTGGGGTCTATGTGACCTGTTGACTTCTGTAATTTCTCCCTTCTCTGGTCACCTTTCCCCTCTCTTAGCTATTCAGGTTTTCTGGATAGCCACAATGCATGCAGAGCTCTCTCATACGTATTCACTGTGGATATCCTGAAATCACAACTGGCTGGAGGTCCCCCAAGACAGGTTTGGGAATTTTTGACATGATTGGACAAGATGAGCAAGACAAAGGCATTGGGATAATCACGTTAGATCAAGTGTAAGTTATATGTACAGTTGAATAAGGTATATAGAACTTGTCCAAGAGGGTATGCAGCAAGCTAGTTCTGAGGTGAGGAAAGTAACTGGATAGTCAGTCATCACACCAATTAAAGACTTAGAAAGTGAACCAGGCTTTAACCTGCTTCCTGAAGTAGAGTTTGTCGTGACTTAGGCATAGTCCAGCTGGGCATGAGTTCTAGAGTATGGGTGTTACTCCTAAGAAGGCTTACAGGCAAAATTTCCTTTGATGAGGGTACAGTTAGGGATACTCTTTGGGGGGAGTTTAGAAGCTTCAAAGGCATATAGAAGGTTAAATTATTTTAAATATTCTGACCCATTTTCCCTAAGAGTTTTGAAGAGCCTTCAGCAGCAAGAGTAGTACAAGAAGCCCATGGAGAGCTTATCTCTGATATCTCTAGTCACCGGTAATAGAGGTCAGAACACTAACCAGCTTATTTTCGAAAGAAAAAGATGCCCATATTTTGACCCAAATCGGGAGATGGGCGTCTTTCTCCCATGGGCGCCCAAATCGGTATAATTGAAAGCCGATTTTGGGCGTCTCCAACTGCAATCTGTCACGGGAACGGACAAAGCTGATGGGGGCGTGTCAGAGGCATGGTGAAGGCGGGACTGGGGCGTGCTTATTGACTGAGAAGAGATGGGCGCGCTCGGCCGATAATGGAAAAAAGAAGGGCGCCAGAAGCTAAAATTTGGGTCACTTTTTCTGGACCCTTTTTTCTCATGAACAAGTCCCCAAAAAGTGCCCCAACTCCCCTGACTCCCCCAGTGGTCACTAATCCCCTCCCACCCAAAAAAATCAACTTTAAAAACTTTTTTTCCAGCCCGTATGCCAGCCTCTAATGTCATACCCAGCTCCATCACAGCACTATGCAGGTCCCTGGAGCAGTTGTTAGTGGGTGCAGTGGACTTCAGCCAGGTGGACCCAGGCCCATCCCCCCCTACCTGTTACACTTGTGCTGGTAAATGGGAGCACTCCAAACCACCCCCACAACCCACTGTACCCACATCTAGGTGCTCCTCTTCAGCCATAAGTGCTATGGTAATATTGTAGAGTTGTGGCAGTGGGTTTTTGGGGGGATTTGGGGGGCTCAGCACCCATGGTAAGGGAGCTATGGACTTGGGAGGTATTTTTATTTTTTTTTAATTGTTACAAGTGCCCCCTAGGGTGCCTGGTTGGTGCCCTGGCATATGAGGGGGACCAGTGCACTACGAATCCTGGCCCCTCCCACGACCAAATGCCTTGGATTTGTTCATTTTTGAGCTGGGCGCCTTCGGTTTCCATTATTGCTGAAAAACGAAACCGCCCAGCTGAAATCCGCCCAAATCCGATGCATTTGCCCGGCACAAACCGTATTATCGAAAAAAAGATGGACGCCCATTTTTTTCGAAAATATGGTCTGTCCCGCCCCTTCACGTACCCGTCCTCGGAGATAGACGCCCATGGAGATGGGCATTCGATTATGCCCCTCCATGGGCCCTTTTACAAAGGTGCGCTGAAAAATGGCTTGTGGTAGTGTACGTGCGGGTTTTGGGCACATGGTGATCCATTTTTCAGTGTGCCTGTAAGAAAGGCCTTCTTTAAATTTTTGCTGAAAATGGACGTACGGCAAAATGAAAATTATTGAACATCCATTTTGGGTCTGAGACCTTAGTGTCAGCCATTAACCTAGTGGTAAAGACTCATGCGGTAACCAGGCGGTAATGACCTACGCGCATCAAATGCCACTTGGTGAATGGTTAATACGCATGGCCAAAAAGATAAAATATTTTTCAGAAATGTATATCGGATGCACGCCAAAAATGAAATTACCACAAGAGCCACCTGGTAGCCGGGTGGTAACTCTCTTTTGGCTTGCTTCCTATGAGTGTCTCCAACGTTTAGCGCATGCTCAGTTTTAGCGTGCACCAGAAACATGAGCGTGCCTTGGTAAAAGACCCCCTAAGTGACTTGCACAAGGTCACAAGGAGCTGCTGTGGGAATTGAACCCAGGTTGCCAGGATCAAAGCCTGCTGCACTCTACAAATACCCTTCCATTCAATTTCTCTAGCATAGCTATTCCTCTGTCCACAATCAGAAGGGCAATATGCTTGGCTAGTTGAGATAACAGAATTCGGTCTACACCAATTAGAACCAAAGAAGAATGGTGTTTACTTTTAAAGGTATATGTATAATAGTGGCAGAAAAAATGTTTTTGTTCTTTTTTTGCAATAATAACAACAACATCTAAGTTAAGACAAGATGATGCATACTTTGTTTATCAATTGAACTTTTCTTTTCATAGTTACCACATAACAGATCAATGTCCCTGTAGATTTCACAGCTCCTCCTGGAGAATCCATTCTGTTTGTTAATGTGAAAATTTTTTATTCTGCTCTTCAAACAGAGGATTAAATGTGCACAAGCTTATAACTCATCTCCCAGGATGCCTCAACTATGCAGAAATGTAACTTAAAAACACAGTCTTGTTTGGATGGTATTTTGTTAGAAAGTATTTAAAAGGACATGCCGTCCCCCAAATTACTCTTCTAATGCGTAATACGGGGTACGCCAGATGTCTTGTAGCATATATGTATCTTTCATGGCACTCAAGGGTAGATTTAGCATGTGAGTGATTACTGGCAGTATATCAATTCAACATGTCCTGCATTCAAAAACAAAAGAACCAAATCGTAAATGAGGATTTTATTTAAAATTTTTGCTGCTCCTATTAAATTAGCTCTTGTGTCTCCTTTTGCTCTGTTCTGAAAAATTAATAAGAGCTTTATGCACCTCTCATTGACATGCAACGGTGGTCAAGGTGAGCAGGAATGCACAAGTCATCTTATTCACTTTTTGATTAGGCTCACAGGCTAACCATAATCAACCAGAGATGAGAGCCCACCCTGTTTTATTTTATTTTTGTTCATGTGGACCTGAGTTAGTGGTTTGTAAGTTTAAGCAGGTCCTGTAGTTGTTCTGCAACATAAGATTTTCACATGCAAGGGAATTAAAAGTGACAAAGGACATGAGGGCAGGAAGTGAAAGAAGTAAAATAGAAGATTTTAAAATCAGTGCAGATGAGATTATTTGATTCCTTTTTCCATCTCTAGATGTTCCTTTCAGACTTCCTTCAGTACCAGCAAAATACCTTAGGGGGGCTTTTACTAAAGCTTAGCTCGAGTTATCTTTAGTAGGGCCCATAGGAATAAAGCAGGACCTGCTGCAGATAACTCGAGCTAAGCTTTAGTAAATGATTCCCTTAATGAGATATTTGCTTGAAGAATAGACAAATCTGAATAATTAAAAAATAAATTTGGAGGTCTCATTGTATTTATTTGCTCTGGCTCTGAACCATGCTGTTATATGATACATCTTGCCTGGACTTGATCTCTCTTGCTTTGAACATGGATTATTTCGGCAGGTTATAACTGTGGCTTATGAAAAAGCCCAATTCTCTGTTCACAAACATTTGTCTATCAAGCAAATTATCTTCTAAATAAAATAAGCAGAGTTTTGAAAAGTATGCCACAGATATCAGTGCAACAGATATCAGGGACTTGCACTTCTCTAAAATAGTAAATAATAAATGCTGTATTTTATTGGCTTTGCATAGTATTGTTTTGCAATTACAGTACATTGTTTACCGAGGAAACTAGAATGACATGAACACAATTGGTTTAACCCAGAGCTTCTTGGCTTTTATTTATTTTTCCTCCCCCTAATCTTATGTCTGCTTCCTACTGACATTTTCAAATGCCATTCTGAAATGTTCAATGGAATTATGTAATAAAGGAAATGAATTAATTTGCTTTTGCAGAACTATTCACAGATAGGGCTGAATGGAGTACTGATATAAGGAAGGCACTGTACCATTCCGTGGGAGGTATTCTAAGCTAGCCAAGCGTAATTAAAGGCAGAGCAAACAGCATCATTATGGACCTTGCATTGTCTTGCTCTGTTTCCAGTAGTTATGTTTATTTGGAAATGCAAATCATTTCCATGGCAACAAGGAGTGAATGCTCATTCCATATCATGTCTTTCTTCTGATGCAGCCTGGATTCTCCACTAGTGTCACCAACATAACAAAAGAAATGTTTTTCAGGGGTGTGCAAACTCGGACCTTGCCAGGTCAGGTTTTCAGGATTTCCACAATGAATATGCATGAAATCTTTTTGCATACAATGAATGTGAAACATGTACAAATAATAATATATAATATAATATAATATATAATGTTATATTTCTATTCTTCTATATTCTATTCTCCACCAATTAAATATAAGGTTATTTGATAAGAATAAGAATATGTAAGAAAAGGGGGAATTAAATACTATATTTGTTGAATTACATTAACCTGCACTGGTTTAAGGACATGTGCTCAGAACATAAAGACCATATATTTAACTTTAAAATGTTTATTTACAATACAGGTAATGTAATAATGTTACAAGAGAGAGACAGTTTTTAGGAATCTTTCACAAGGGAAACATGCTTTTCAAGATTAAAAAGTCTGAATTATAAATTATACTGGATAATGGTAACTCACTTTGATGGAGGCTGCTGGTTGGAGGATTGAAGGAGATCCTCGCTGCTAAAGAAGTCTTTTGTTGCAGAGTTATTGCTGGAGCCTGGAGAAAGTCTTATCAGAGATGTGTGTGAAGTCCAGCAGAGAGGCTAGAGGCAGAGCGAAGAAGCAAGAGAACAAGAGAGCAAACTGGGCATTTTCCAGGCTTTTTATACTCTCTTGTTGGACCATAGGCTGAAGTCAGGTGGGATGTACTCGAGCCAATGAAAACTCAGGGATAGCTGAAAACTGGTTTCATCTAGTTTTGAGATGGAGCATGGTAACTGGTCACATGTTTTAATGACATCATAAGACTTTCTGTCTGGGCATCTGCTGGTAGATACACATCCATGAGGCATCTGACAGGATTACAAGAGTCTTTCAGGCTTATTTTCGAAAGTGATCGCCGGCCATCTTCCGACATAAATCGAGATCTCTCAAAAGCGGCGAAATCCATATAATTGAAAGCTGCTTTTTTGACAGCATCGCCACTTTCCTGTTGCTGAGCCGGTGAAAGTTCAAGGGGGCCTGTCGGTGGTGTAGCAAAGGCGGGACATGGGCAGGCATGGGCGTGGCTATCAGATGGCCGGCATTCGCGGATAATAGAAAAAAATAGCGGCGTTAATCAGTATTTCGCCGGGTTTACTTGGCCCTTTTATTTTCACGACCAAGCCTCAAAAAGGTGCCCCAACTCACCAGATGACCACCGGAGAGATTGGGGGATGACCTCCCCATACTCCCCCAGTGGTCACCAACCCCCTCCCACACTAAAAAAATAAAAATAAAAAACTTTTTTGCCAGCCTGTATGCCAGCCTCAAATGCCATACCCAGCTCCCTGACAGCAGTATGCAAGTCCCTGGAGCAGCTTTTAATGGGTACAGTGCACTTCAGGCAGGCAACCCAGGCCCACCCCCCCTACCTGTTACACTTGTGGTGGTAAGTGTTGAGCCCTTCAACCCCCCCAAAACCTACTGTACCCATATGTAGGTGCCCCCTTCACCTATAAGGACTATGGTAGTGGTGTAAAATTGTGGGAGTGGGTTTTGGGGGGCTGAGCACCCAAGGTAAGGGAGCTATGCACCTGGGAGGTATTTGTATATTTTTAAAACATTTTTAGAAGTGCCCCCTAGGGTGCCCGGTTGCTGTCCTGGCATGTGAGGGGGACCAGTGCACTAGAAATGCTGGCTCCTCCCACGACCAAATGCCTTGGATTTTGCCAGGTTTGAGATCGCCGGCATTTTTTTCCATTATCGCTGAAAAACAAAACCTGCCATCTCAAACCCGGCGAACTCTGGCATTTGGCCGGGCTAAACCGTATTATTGAAAAAAAGATGGCCGGCTATCTTTTTTGAAAATACAGTTCCAGCCAGCTGTTGCGCCGCCGCCAAAATAGATCGCTGGTGACCTATTTCGCTGGCGATGTTCGATTATGCTCCTCTATGTCTGAGAGTAGGTGGGCTTCTTTTGTCAGATTAGATAGGTAGATGGGCTTTTCAGTCTCTGAGTCACTGTCTGAGAGTAGATAGGCTTTTTAGGTGGAGTTTTGCTGTCTTTTGTTAACTCCAGTCTCTGTGATTGCTGTCCATCTTCAGAGTTTTGTTCTTTGGAGATGTGTTGATGGACTTAGGTATCCATCCAGCTAGTTTTTGTTATCAGTAGTTTCCAGGGGGAAGGTGAAAGTAAAATCTTTGCATCTGTATATATTTTATATTTGTATTTGATCCAGCAAAATCAATAATTCTGACAATTAAACTCATATCATGCTACAGATGCAGTGCATTCAAATAGATCTTATGGGTAAATTCTGAACACCTGACTGGATTGCGGCCCTCAAGGACCGAGGTTAGAAACCCCTAAAATTTAATTTTTTTTTTTTACCAGATATAAGACCTTGTTGCCCTTAAACTCATCACCTCATAGAGGAGATACTGTTATAAAGGTTTTTGTTGTGTGTGTGTGTGTATAAAGCCAGTTTTACATGCAGAAGAGGCCATATAGGTATGTTTAAGTACACTGCCCTACAAGATCATACTTACTTATATATACACCACATGTAAGCTTTCCTGGTGGTGTAGTTTGAGTGGAGATGGGATAGAGTTGTGATGCATTTGCATATTTTATGAATATGCGAGTACACATGCACATTTACACTTTCTTCATTTCAGAGCATGTGAATTTGTGTACTATTTTGGTTGTTAACTTCAGAGAGATATTTTCTAAAGACACACATGTGCCCATATCATTTTTACACTGTAAAACAGAGATCAATTAGGAACCTTTTTGTATTTTCCACATAGATGTCCTTTATAAAATTACCCATAATGGGATTAGTACACCATTCAGGTTTGTCTTTGCCCAAACCACAGATTCAAGTGAATTGTAGGACAGAATTGAATTAGAAAAAGAAAGTTTTAAAGTGCAACACAAAATAGCATAACAAAACAAGACAAACAATTCTCCTCGTTTGTTTTGGGGGATTTTCATACCACTGTTTGTGCTGCTTTGCACTATTGGTAACTTTTGGTAATGAAGCCACTCTTAGGGCTCCTTTTACTAAGCCGCAGTAAAAAGTGGCCTGTGGTAGTGTAGGCGTGGGTTATGGGCGCACGCAGAATTATTTTTAAGCGTGCCTGTAAAAAAGGCCTCTTTTTTTCCTCCGAAAATGGACGTGCAGCAAAATCAAAATTGCCACGCGTCCATGTTGGGTCTCAGACCTTACCTCCAGCCATAGATCTAGCAGTAAAGAATTTGTGCGGTAATGACCTATGTGCGTCAGATGCCATTTGGCATGTGTCCACTACATGCGCCAGAAAATAAAAAAATATTTTTCAGACGTGCATAGCAGACATGTGCCAAAAATGAAATTACTGCAAGAACCACACAGTAGTCAGGCGGTAAGTCCATTTTGGCGTGTGTTGTGTGTGCATAGATGCTTACGTGACTTTCAAAAAGGGGCCCTTAGTGCTACTTAGCTGATCTCATGGTGCCTGGGGCTTTGGTGCCACTTCTGGTGCTGATTTACCCCTGTTTTACATCCTGATGCTCAGAATGGCCACAGCAAGCCAACAGCGCCAAAAAAATACCACCGGAACAGTGCAGAAAATTAGCTCACCAATGCTCAAAGAAAATGGTATGCAAATTATATGCATGCTTGTAAAAACGCATGGAGGGGGGAATGTGCTTGGCGCATGCACAGAAGAGTTTCGTGGTACACCTAGAGGGGCATTTTTGAACGGGGACAACCATCTCTAAGGACGCCCAACTCTAAGGACGGTGCCGCGAAGGGGCATGGCAATGTGTATTATCGAAACAAGATGGATGTCCATCTTTCGTTTTGATAATACAGTCGGGGACGCCCAAATCTTGACATTTAGGTTGACCTTAGAGATGGTCATCCTCAGTTTTCAGCGATAATGGAAACCAAAGATGTCTATCTCAAAAACGTCCAAATCCAAGCCCTTTGGTCATGGGAGGAGCCAGCATTTGTAGTGCACTGGTCCCCCTCACATGCCAGGACATCAACCGGGCACCCTAGGGGGCACTGCAGTGGACTTCAGAAATTGCTCCCAGGTGCATAGCTCCCTTACCTTGGGTGCTGAGCCCCCCCAACCCCCCCTCCCCAGGTCTGCCTGCCTGAAGTACACTGCACCCACTACAACTGCTCCAACTGCTCCAGGGACCTGTATACTGCTGCGATGGACCTGAGTATGGCATTTGAGGCTGGCATAGAGGCTGGCAAAAAAGTATTTTTAAACTTGCTTTTTATGGTGGGAGGGGGTTAGTGACCACTGGGGGACTAAGGGGAGGTCATCCCTGATTCCCTCCAATGTTCATCTGGTCAGTTCGGGCACCTTTTTGAGGCTTGGTCATGAAAAAAAATGGACCAAGTAAAGTCGGCCAAGTGCTCGTCAGGGACGCCCTTCTTTTTTCTATTATCGGCCGAGGACGACCATCTCCTAATCACGTTCCAGTCCCGCCTTCGCTATACTGCCAACATGCCCCCATGAACGTTGGTTGTCCCTGCAACGGAAAGCAGTCGAGGGTGTAAAAAAATCGGCTTTCGATTATGCCGATTTGGATGACCTTGCGAGAAGGATGCCAATCTCCTGATTTGTGTCGAAAGATGGGCGTCCTCTTTCGAAAATAAGCGTGCTAGTTCCTATGCACATGCACTAGGGAAAACCTGAATGTGAAGAACACTTTAAATATAAAGTTTTCAATTTTTTTTTATTGGAAGGCTTATATTTAAATGCAGGGAACATGCCAATGTGTGCTTTCATTTTTGGGTTTGCAGGGACTTGTGCACATTGGTTTTTCACTACTGGAGCTTAGGGGCTTGCACGGGCTTCCTTCTGCGTCCAAACTGCATAAAATCTGACAGATTTTAAAGAAAGAATCATGAGAAATCGTCTCCAACCTGGCACTATTTTTTACAGTGGTAACGCAAATTTGTTTGTGCTCTGTTCTCTGAGCATTGGGACGGAATAGGAAATGACCTCATTAATATGCATTTGATTACATTAGCATGCTATTTGGAGTGGAGGAGTAGCCTAGTGGTTAGTGCAGTGGACTTTGATCCTGGGAAACTGAGTTCAATTCCCACTGCAGCTCCTTCTGACTTTGGGCAAGTCACTTAACCCTCTGTTGCCCTGGTACAAAATAAGTACTTGAATATTTGTAAACTGCTTTGAATGTAGTTGCAAAAACCTTAGAAAGGCAGTATATCAAGTCCCATTTCCCTTTGCTTCTCACACCAGAGCATCTGAGGGCATTAGTTCAACTCTGATGGCCTCTATCACCTGCATTTGCTTCTGAGCATCAGGGCATTAATGCTTTGGGCTGTGCATGCATTCAGCCCCCGCCCAATCTGCTCCTCTCTGTTATTTCAGTGCATTGAATTCAGTATTGGGAGGACAATACCCAGGACGGCCCTTCTTCTTGATCTCATGATCTGCACTTAGGAGGCAAATGTATATACTTTAGATGGCAGTCTCATGTGGAAACAGGTTATTTACAAGTATAACGCTCAAAATATGCACAACCAGTGACTTTAAAAAAGGTGCCTCATATGTGTGTAAGACAGCAGCACATGGAGTCTTCTTTGTAGGAAATAGAGGCATGTTCTGAGCTTCTTCTTGGCATTCCTTTCATATTTTTTCTTTATTCATTTATTTCAGCATTTATATCCCATATTTTCCAATTTACATTGTTTCAATGTGGTTTACAAATAAAAAAGAATTGTTACATTTGATGAAGTTATATGTTACTGTGTCAGAGATTCTAAATATTCCTAGCATGTACGTTAAAGATGGTGGTTGTGTAGTTCTAGGTTTTTGGTTTCGTGGAAAGTGTATAATTGGAGTTTGCAGTTGGTAGCTTGTCTGTGGAGGGAAAGATAGAGTACAAATTAGTGGTGAGGATCAAGTTAACAAGGTACATCTTGCTTGATATGTCTGACTTGATGATCCCCCAATTCTTCGTAGAAGAATGTTTTGAAGAAGAAAGCTTTGAGTTGTTTATGGAAAAGCAATTAGTAGTTTATATTTCTTAAGATCTTTGGGAGTGCATTTCAGTTTTTTGTGCATATATGTGTAAAACTCGACATGTAAAATGATATGTTATGCAAATCCTTGCAGTTGGGGAAGTGGATTGTTAGAAAGTTTCTTGATTCCTTGTTGATGCTGTGTAATGGTAGAATTAGTAGGTATGCCATGTATGCCAGTGTACAGAGCTTGAATGATATTTGTGATTTCACTGGGAACCAGTGTAAGGCTTGAGGTAGTGAGGCGGCTTTATCAAAGTGAGATTTTCCATGAATCAGTTGCACGATGGTGTTTTGCGCCATTTGTAGTTTTTTCAGGGTTTGATCTTTGCATCCAGGGTAGATTCCATTGCAGTAGTCTAGGTGTGCCAATGTTAGTGTTTGCACTAGAATTCTGAAGATTTTTCTTGGGAAGTATCCTTTAATCCATCTTAGTTTCCACGTTGTTCAGAATATTTTTGTTACTACATTCGTTGTCTGTTGCTCAAAGGATAGGTTTCTATCTAGTGTAATTCCTAGGAGTTTCAAGCTGTCTGATATTGGGTGGATTAACCCATTTAGAGTGATGCTGGAAAAAAGTGTCAGATTGGGTGGATGTGAGGATTGTGTTTTCTCTCTGTTTAATTTGAATTTGAATGCAGATGCCCATGATTCTAGAATGTTCATTCCTTGGGTTATTTTGGTTTCAATTTCCATCTTGTCCTTGTCAAATAGAATGTAGATAGATATATCATCTGTGTATATGAATGGATTGAAGCCATTTCTTGCTAGTGTGTTGGCTATTGGTATCATGTTTATGTTGAAGAATATAGGTGAGATCGGTGATCCTTGCAGAACTTTGCACTTTGCTGTCCATGGGGGAGGGGAGGGGGAGATTGTGGTGCCCATCTTTACTTGGTAGAATCTGGATGTCACGAATCCCTTGAACCATTTTAGTACTTCTCAACTGATACCAATATCATGTGTAATCTCCCTAATTCTAGAAAGCTGTGTACCCAAATTCCTGGCGTGTGCAAATTTGCACACGTGACTTAGAGAACAAAGTCAGTTGCATGCATAACTTAATGCATTAATTAGATGCTAATTGGTCTTAACACCCAATTATTGGCTATAATTGGTATTGATTTGCACTAATTGGCAATTACGTGCCTACCTGCCTTTAGTTAGTGTTCTGTAAGTTGGTGCTCAAATTCCAGAGGGACCTAGGAGGAGCCTGGCAGGTTGACAGCATGTTTTGCATTTACATATCTGGGTTAGAGAACACTAGCATTAATACGCCTAATTGCCTATAGTTAAGTGTGAGCATTTATGCCAGCCACTGAGCTAGTGTAAGTGCTTATGGCTAAAATTAGGCACATAAATGTGGACTAATGGTAGTATTCTATAAGAGCAATTGTGCGCACAACTTCCGTTATAAAATTCATACTTAGCACAAATCATCCCAGCACCTAACTTTAGGCGATATATAGAGAATTACTCCCAATATGTATTATATGAACTTCCCCTCCTCCCCAAGGTGTTTTGGAGAAAAGAAGTAAACTGTTTTGGGGAGGTAAAAGAAAGGGCTGTTACTGGAAGCAACTGCCAGCCTAGGAAAGGGGCAAAGGGTCATGAACCTGATATACCACCTTTCTGTTTACAGATATTACATGCGGGTATTTTCTCTGTCCCTAGTGGGATCACAATCTGTTTTGTACCTGGGGCAATGGGGGGTTAAGTAACTTGCCCAATGTCACAAGGAGCTGCAGTGGGAATCAAGCCAGTTCCCTAGGTTCAGCTCTCTGCACTAACCATTACGCTACTTCTCTAGCAGGAGGGCAGAACATGCAAATTGTTGATGTCAACTGCTTGGAGAAGAATCGCACACCACTATTATTTAAACACATAAGTAATGATATCCCTTAAAGTTGAAGGGTAAGATTGTATATGTGGGGATATGCATATTGTAGGGAAGTGGCAGAAATGTGTTCAGTGGGGGAGACAAACTCTTCACCATAATCAAAAAGGTTAGGATTTTTACCCCAGCGCTTGGCTTCAGAGATACTTAGGTGTTGAAAAGAATTTGTAGGTGACACCTTGCACAATGTCACATTCCTCACCTCCTCTCCAGCGAGACACTCCGGCAGCAAGGGCACACCCGCCGTCATAGTGGGTCTGGTGTTCCGGTCTGTGCAGCGCTCATCCTCTCCCTCTCCTCGGTGTGGTGCGTGCGCCCAGGATCACTATGTGCCCTATGTTTCGCCGGCTCTGCGCGCCTCCGGGGCGGTTCGAAACCATCAACCCGCCTCAGTGCTCTGCGGGGATTGGTCCTCGTCGCGAGTGGACTCCTCCTTCTTGACCACCTAACCTATGGCAGCTCTCCTCTCCAGCTGATCCCTCTCAGCACCAGAAGCCCAGCGCTATTTCTGGAGCACTTTCCCTAGGCCTCATTGCTTCGGCTTCTATTTCGTAAGCGCTCTTTGTATTGGATAGTTTCCCTAATTTCTGCCTGTTGAACACTGCATGTCCCTGGATTAATCGCTCACCTGCTGCCTGCCTGTTGAACACTGTTTGTACCTGGATTACTCTTTTGCCTGCTGCCAGCCTGTTGGACATTGCTTGTACCAGGACCATTCCCCTCTGTTCCCCTCCGGCTGATTCCGCAGCACCTCTCTTCTCAGCTTCCCGCACAAGTCCTCGCGGCCGCCCACACCTGGGGGCTCAACCTCCGGGGAACGGCGGTCACCGCAGGTGAACCTCGGGGTTGCTAGGCCACCAAGCAGAGTACGAGGGTGTGTCATCGCGCTCAGCAGTGCTCAACTTGGCACAAGAACTCACAAGTCTGACACACAATTATCTCTGCCTGATTCTTAGCCCTCTGGCTGAAAAGAAGGGTTCTTCTAGGCTGGTCAAGTTGAATTGTAGAACCACGGACAGTTGGGTTTGCAAAGGATCTTACTTTAGAAACTTCTCCCAAAGATGAAGACTCTGCTAGATTCTGAGAAGCAGCAGACAGCCTTGGAAGAGGTCTGAGTGGTAGGAAGGTGGAGAAGCCCCGAGGTGAAGAAGCTGTAGGATCCAGCAGCATAGACAGCAGAAAACCAGCAAAGGAGGAGAGGCTGCAGTGGTGAATAGCCCAGGGAGCTTGGTATAGCTATGAAATCCAGCAAGAGAAAAGCACTATCTTCAATTGGGTGGAAGGCTGGCAGAGCAACGGTGATGGATCAATGGTTCCTCCATTGGTGTTTACCATAAACCTAGAGTTGTATAAATTGAATAAACGTATAGAGATTTTTTCAGCCTGCATTGTTCATAGTCACACTTGTTTTTCATTTTTCCTGGGAGAAAGGGAGAAATGTCCCATCCACTAATACCCTTCTTCCTCAGTTGAAGGCAGCATGTGCCAACAATTCACAGACTAACAGATCCTGCCTGAAGGGGACTCCTGTTAGGTTAACCTTAGATCCAATGATGCTCACAAGGAGGTACTAAACATATAACAGTGATACACATTTGACTTCACACTTTTATCTGCTTGCATTTAGACTAGCTCAAAATCGCATGTAATCCCACTAACATGTCTTTTGAGACATGGGGCTTGGATTAATGCTTGATAATGGAGATCTTCCCACCCCTCTGACTAGCAAATCTTCCTTCCCTGGGACAAAGTTTGCTTTTCAGATTAATGTTGCTTGTTTTTCTGCTATTGTGCATTCTATCTATGCTTCTCTTTTCACTACCTTCTCTGCTCTAGGTACTTTGGGTTATAGATGCATACCACTTCTCATGCTGCTTTGCTCTGCGCTCAGAGGACAAATCTATAACAGTGCACCAATATTTAGGTACCTAGAGAACATCTATGTGATACTTATACTATAAAGGAAAGTAGGCATGGAGGAGTAGCCTACTAGTTAGTGCACTGGCCTGAGAACTAGGTTCGACTCCTGAGAAAATAAAAAAAAAATCATGGAATAGGAGGTAGTGTCCTATTGGGGAATAAGAAATGGTTAAAAGATAGAAAACAGAGAGTAGGGTTAAATGGTCAGTATTCTCAATGGAGAAGGTTAGATAGTGGGGTTCCCCAGGGGTCTGTGCTAGAACCGCTGCTTTTTAACATATTTATAAATGATCTAGCGAGAGGAATAACCAGTGAGGTAATTAAATTGGTTGATGACACAAAGTTATTCAAAGCTGCTAAATCACAAGAGTAAATCAATGCATTGCATACTGTGAATGCTCCCTGGTCAGAGTAAAGGAGTTTGCTCAATATTGGTGGTGCCCAAGCACCCAGAACACCCGCAGTGCTGGCATCTATGGAGAGAAATAAAGGAAAGCTTGTGGTCTACTGGCAGAACCAGATTAAGCCTTTGTTGGGCCCAAGGCAAGCAAGAGCACTAGGCCCCCATTTTAATATAAATACCTTATAACCCCCCCCCCCCCTGCAGCGAAAAAATGGCCGAGGAGGAAGCAGCAGATAAGACATGTTGCTTGCCAACTCCTGCTGATTAGAGGGCATATGAACAAGGTAGGGGGACTACACAGACTTCTGCGGGCAGTAGTGGCTCTGCCCCCTAACTACCCACTATCACCACATACACACTTCTTTTTTCCAGCAGATGACTTTTCAGGGCAAAACTTTGTATCAGGAGCCACTGAATTAGCACATCGGAGAGGGCCCATCCTAAACAATTGGGCCTTAGGTATCTGCCTAGTTTGCTTATACCTTAATCCTGCATGCAACAGGAAGTACTTTGGGCAGACAAAATGGGCCATATGGTGTTTATCTGTCTTCTTATTCACTGTTTTTCTGGTCAAGCTACATAGAGCATCAGTAAATTGACCTCGGATATCATGCATCCATTCGGAATCTAGGATGGCTTCCAGTTTGCCAAGCAGCTCAGTAAACAAAAATCTGAGTCATAAAGAAAAGAATACACAGCTCTCTTGAAGTTCCGAAACTAACTTTCAGTCAAAAACGAAGTGGTGCCCTCACCTTCTCAACCCCCACCCTTTAGTTTCCTCAGTGACTCTTATCTCTCTGTGTCAGTCACCGATGATAGCATAGTATGGATTTAAACTGATAGCAGATGCATGTGTAGACTGTGATTCTGCACTATCTGAACTTGTTTGCCATTGATTTATGCAAATTGAAATCTATATAGTCAATGCTTCAGCAACTCCTAGAATGGAAGGAAACTTCAATATAAAAAGAACAACATTCGGCTAGGCAAAGGTAATACTGATCCCAAACTAATGAAAAACAATGCATCGTTTTATTAATGTTCTCTGCTGTCTGTGAGGAGGTGGCTCAAGAGATTGCTGCCTAATACAATATAAGGGATTGAATTCAAAACTGCTGTGCATAACTACACTATTAACTCTGTTGAGGAACTCTGAGTAATACAACAGAACACAAAACGGAGGGTCAAGTATTCTGAGATGTCACTAGTGGTTTGGCGAGGAATTTATTGCTTTTTTTTATGAGGTGTTGCTTGAATGCAATAATAAAAAAAGAATATTTATTGTCATAAGAACATAAGAACATAAGCATTGCCATACTGGGACAGACCGAAGGTCCATCAAGCCCAGTATCCTATTTTCAACAGTGGTCAATCCTGGTCACAAGTATCTGGCAAGATCCCAGAACATCAAAACAGACTTTATGCTGTTATCCTAGAATATGTTATGTGCTGATCTGCAAACCAGCTATTTCAAGCTACTACTGAAAAGAGAGTAGTTCTCATTTTTTCCTTCTTTACTGGGTAGAAAATTAATAGATCCAAAATTGAAATCCTGCCCTTAAACAGTTGTATGATGGAAAAATTATGTCTACCTGATATTTTCTTTCCTTTAATTGCAGCAGGTGGGTTGTGTCCATTTACTGGAGACCACTGACTTGAACAAAGTGACACAGGACGGCCAGCTCTCTAGAAAGTCAGTATGTTGTCTACCAAAGCAGCACACTGAGTGAGGCCTCAGGTCACGCCCCTCTCCCCCATACACAGGGTAGCTGACCCCATGACTCCCCAGAGCATGTGACCCCAAAAACATATCCCATCAACTGGAGACAGTACAAGGCTGACCACGGTACTCAGGCACCAGTTCCCACCACAGCCCACATTTTCTGTGTCCTACTGGTGTTGTAGCCCTGACTTAATTGGGAAAAGATGCTGATGGGGGACCTATAAGCATCGCCATGCTGGGACAGACCAAGGGTCCATCGAGCCCAGCACCCTGTCACCGACAGCGGCCAAAAGAACAAGCAATTTGTCCCGCCCCTCCTAGAAATAGTGTATTATTCCCTCGTCCATTCAATAACATTCTATGGCCTTTTCCTCCAGGAAGCCGTCCAACTCTTTTTTGAAGTCTGCTAAGTTAACCGCCTTAACCACTTTTTCCAGCAGCGAATTCCAGAGTTTAACTACGCGTTGAGTGAAGAAAAATTTCCTCCAATTCGTTTTAAATTTACCACACTGCAGCTTCATCGCATGCCCTTTTGTCCTAGTATTTTTGGAAAGTGTAAACAGATGCTCCACATCGACCTGTTCCATTCCACTCATTATCTTATAGACCTCTATCATATCTCTCCTCAGCCGCCTCTCCAAGCTGAAGAGCTCCAGCCTCTTCAGCCTTTCCTCATAGGGAAGTCGTCCCATCCTGTGTATCATCTTTGTCGCTCTTCTCTGCACCTTTTCCAATTCCACTATATCTTTTTAGAGGTGCGGCGACCAGAATTGAACACAATACTCGAGGTGCGGTCACACCATGGAGCGATACAATGGCAGAATAATATCCTTATTTTTGTTTTTAATCCCTTTCCTAATGATGCCCAACATTCTATATGCTTTCCTAGCCGCAGAAGCACATTGAGCAACAGTTTTGAATGTATCATCAATGATGACACCTAGATCCCTTTCTTGGTCTGTGACTCCCAACGCTGAACCTTGCATGACATAGTTATAGTTTGGGTTCCTCTTTCCCACATGCATCACTTTGCACTTGTTCACATTAAACACCATCTGCCATTTAGACGCCCAGTCTCCCAGTCTCGTAAGGTCCTCTTGTAGTTTTTCACAATCTTCCTGCGATTTGACGACTTTGAATAACTTTGTTTCATCGGCAAATTTGATTACCTCACTAGTTACCCCCATCTCTAGGCCATTTATGAATATGTTAAAAAGCAGAGGTCCCAGCACAGATCCCTGGGGAAC
Organism: Microcaecilia unicolor; assembly: GCF_901765095.1. Taxonomy (NCBI): domain Eukaryota; kingdom Metazoa; phylum Chordata; class Amphibia; order Gymnophiona; family Siphonopidae; genus Microcaecilia; species Microcaecilia unicolor. The sequence goes on along the minus strand of NC_044034.1, from coordinate 314,239,556 downwards.
CCCACTAACTACCCTTCTCCATTGCGAATATTGACCTTTTAATCCTACTCTCTGTTTCCTATCTTTCAACCAGTTTTTAATCCACAGTAAGACACTACCTCCGATCCCATGTCCCTCTAATTTCCTCTGTAGTCTTTCATGAGGGACTTTATCAAACGCCTTCTGAAAATCTAGATACACAATATCAACCGGCTCACCTTTGTTCACGTGTTTGTTTACTCCTTCAAAAAAATGCAGCAGATTGGTGAGGCAAGACTTCACTTCACTAAATCCATGTTGACTTTGTCCCATTATTCCATGCTTTTGAATGTGCTCTGTAATTTTGTTCTTGATAATAGTCTCTACCATTTTGCCCGGCACCGATGTCAGACTCACCGGTCTATAATTTCCCGGGTCTCCTCTGGAACCTTTTAAAAATATCGGCGTTACATTGGCCACCCTCCAATCTTCTGGTACCATGCTCGATTTTAAGGATAAATTACAAATCAGTAACAGTACAGGTTCACAAGTGCTGCCTTGCTCTTTCACTGCAGTCTGTTCTACTTCCCCATCACTTAATTGCCTGTCTTTATTCCTATTTTAAGAGTCTCCAAGAAGGGCGGGGGGAAGGGACGAAAAGAAGAAACTCAGAAGGACAAGGACAGCAGAAGCAGAGACTATCCTGCCAGTAGGGGTCCCACAAACCCTGGCACCCGAGGAAAGCCCACAGGCCAGGAGCACCGGCCAAGGACTACCTTAGCACCACAGCCTGTAGACTGCAGCCTAGGGAGTCAGGCCTTCCCTTCAAGCATTCTGCACAAGAGGCAGATAAATTGTATCTAAGGCTGAACCATTCCTCATAGCGACAATGTCACCAGAATATTCAAATTTCCCATCCTCCCGTTTGCTGGTACAGGGACACACCCACTGGTTCAGACTAGTCTATCAGGATATGGAAGCCATATCTGTCCTTATGTTCAGTAACTGTCTTTCAAAATGGTCTTTAAACATTTTATCCAGAGCCAAAGTGAGGCTCAACTTGTCTGAGCAGAAACTTTGAGAATCCCAGGAAAGTCAGGAAAAATGGACCCCAGAAAGCTTACCACTTATGCATGGAATATAGGAATGAACCTACAACATTTTTTTGAAGTCTGTTTGTTTTCAGATTGGTTTATTTTTTCATTTATTTTTGGATGGCAAGCTTGTTAGTTTCATTTGTCTCATTCATTTCCATCATAGTGAATAGGAGAAGCAATGTGTATATTGGACTGTAACACTGGGGTTTTCCATCCAAGTTTCATACAACATGCTGGCTGGCATTAGTAGAAGAGGAAACAGCACCCCCCCCCCCCCCTCCAAAAAAAAAAAACAGCAGGAAATACATGAACACCTCACAGCACCAAAAGAAGTGCAAAGGTCAATGGCATGAACAATGGCATGAACAACCAAGCCACCATAAGAGGAGCAAAGCAGCTCAAATAGTGTTATGAATAGCTAAAGAAACGTAAAAGAGGCATAAAACTGCATTAAAAGTGCAATAAATACTCCAAGGCACTGAAAAGGAGGAAAATGACACTACAACAGTGGCATAAACACCTCAAGACACTAGGAAAAGTGCAAAAAGAGGGACAACAATGGTAAGAACATTCCTAAGCTCGATGAAAGTGGCCAAGCAGTGTCAGCAGGAAGAGAAGCATTAAGACCATGACACATAGGTGCAAATGGTTAAAAACCTTGCACTGTTCCAAACAGCACTCTAAAATTAGTGCTGGAACAGCGCGGGACAATGATGCCCATATGATCAAAACTAATCGCATGCAAATTCATGCGCACTATTAGTTCTGATCGTAGGGGTACTTGTGTGGGAGGATTGTGCCTGGGAATGCACCCAAGGCACAATCCTCCTGCAAAAGTTGTTTGACAGGTCCAGGACTAAAAAAAAAAAAAGCCCAGATCTATCAAACAATCCAGAAACTTCCTTAAATGGTAGGGAAGCCCCGCTCCAGCACATTCCAGGATGCACTGGGCAGGGAAGGACGCCGCTGTTATGGAGGGCAATATGAAGAAAATTTTCAGAGGAATTGGCCAGGCAACCCAGGAAAATTCTTCAGCTGGGAAAAGGTGACAGGGCAGGCAGGAGTGACAGGGGTGGTCGCCCAGAGTCTTGCGTTCCCAGGGGCCCTGCGGCAGCCTTGGCAGCTTCCTCCCGCTCCCTGCAATTGCCATTTCCTCTCCTGTTTAGAGAGCTGCACGGTAGCAGGGGGAATGCACGGTGATCTAAGCTTTGCCTCTCCTCTCCTGAGCTGCAGGGTGCCCTGGTGGTCTAGTGGATTATTTGGGCCAGGAAAGATCCCCAGTCTTTCCTGCCTGCTGTCGCTGACCCTCTTGCTGCTGCATCGCTTAAAAAAATGTCTGTCGAGACTTCCAGCGGCAGCCTCGTGAGACTTCCTCTGAAGTCTCGCGAGGCTGCCATTGGAAATCTTGGCAGCCATTTTAAAGAAGATGCAGCAGCAAGAGGGTCAATGGCAGCATGCAGGAAAGACTAGAGATCTTTCCTGGCCCAAAGAATCCACTAGACCACCAGGATGGCTTGAGGTATGTGCCGGGAGGGCACCCTGCGGCTCAGGGCATTGGGGGAGTGGGGAGGAGGTTTGAATATGACGGAGGGAGGAAGGAAGGGAGGGAGGGGAGGGAGAGGAGGGTACTGTAAAAAAAAGGTAACTTATCTGTTTCCCCTTTCTCACTCAGCCGGAGCCCGGTGCACTCAAAACAAGCAAACCTATGAGCTGCTGCATCCACGTTGTCTTTCTTTATTGTTGGTAGAATTTTTATTTAATCTCACTTAGATTTTCAAACATGCCGGCTTGTGCATACGGATTGTACACAGAGGAAGTATAATAACAGAATAACTTTTTATAGATAGAGTAGTAATTTGTTATAAATCATAATCAGTGTGCCATTTGGAGGGGCTGGTTAAAGGGACACTCTCGTACTGTTATATTAATGCAGAGATTTTGTTTCTCCTGGTAAAAGGCCATTAAACAGACATCATGTTATAAGAATCAGGTGCTCAACATTCAGAGTTTCTATTTATTTACTTATTTATGGCATTTATCCCACATTAAACATAAATTAGGTTGAAACCTGGGAGCACTTAAAATCTTTGAGTTTTTTTCCTGTGTCTACGTCAAAAGAAAAAAAAAGATGACATGTGGGAACTTGCTTCTTTTGCTTTGTGGAATGCAGTGGTATATTATAAAAATGCACTTTCTTTTTTTATTACTACTTCACAGAGAAGGTATTGAATAATGAGGGGTTTCCTTCATGCAGATCTGTCCAGAATCAGTCTAAATGTGCCAACATTGTCCAGTTCGCTTTCACTTCAACCTATACATCCACCACAGTTATATATACCACCACGGACTTCTGATCATAATCAGGCTTATTTTTGAAAGTGATCGCCGGGCATCTTCCGACATAAATCGGGCGATGGCCGGCGATCTCTCAAAAGCGGTGAAATCGGTATAATCGAAAGCTGCTTTTTTGACACCATCGCCGCTTTCCTATCGCCGAGCCGGCGAAAGTTCAAGGGGGCGTGTCAGCGGTGTAGCAAAGGTGGGACATGGGCAGGCATGGGCGTGGCTACGAGATGGCCGGCTTTCGCGGATAATGGAAAAAAAAAGCGGCATTAATCAGTATTTCGCCGGGTTTACTTGGTCCTTTTATTTTCACGACCAAGCCTCAAAAAGGTGCCCCAACTGACCAGATGAGCACTGGAGGGAATGGGGGATGATCTCCCCGTATTCCCCCAGTAGTTACCAACCCCCTCCCACACTAAAAAAATAAAAATAAAGTACTTTTTTGCCAGCCTCTATGCCAGCCTCTATGCCAGCCTCAAATGTCATACCCAGCTCCCTGACAGCAGTATGCAGGTCCCTGGAACAGTTTTTGTTGGTTGCAGTGCACTTCAGGCAGGCATACCCAGGCCCATCCCCCCTACCTGTTACACTTGTGGTGGTAAGTGTTGAGCCCTACAACACCCCCAAAACCCACTGTACCTACATGTAGGTGCCCCCTTCACCCATAAGGACTATGGTAGTGGTGTAGAGTTGTGGGGAGTGGATTTTGGGGGGCTCAGCACCCAAGGTAAGGGAGCTATGCACCGGGGAGATATTTGTATATTTTGTTTTAAGTTTTAGAAGTGCCCCCTAGGGTGCCCGGTTGGTGTCCTGGCATGTGAGAGGGACCAGTGCACTACAAATGCTGGCTCCTCCCACGACCAAATGGCTTGGATTTCACCGGGTTTGAGATCGCCAGCATTTTTTTCCATTATTGCTGAAAAACAAAACCGGCCATCTCAAACCTGGCAAACACAGGCATTTGGCCGGGCCAAACCGTATTATCGAAAGAAAAGATGGCCGGCCATCTTTTTCGATAATACGGTTATGGCCAGCTGTTGTGCCGCCACCAAAATAGATCGCCGACGTTCTATTTCGCTGGCACCATTCGATTATGCCCCTCAATGTCACCTAGCCTCTGTCCTCAAATTATGTCTGGACTTTTAAGCTTCTGTGACCGCTTATAATCACTGACTTGAACCCCCACCACTTCTGTATCTCACAGCATGGTGGTGTTAATGGTATATATTTTTTAATTTTTCTTTTATGTGTTATATTTTTACTCTTTACTTTTTGTCTATCTATCATTCTTCTACACATACTGGCTATTCAAAGATCACCGAACACGTATCTGCATTTTTCTTTTATCCACCGGACCCCGACAGGTTCCTGTTTCGCCTCGGCTTCGTCGAGGGGTCTGGATTTGTCTGCATGTTTGCGTCTTTCTCTCCTTGAACACCAGCCATGGTGAACATTGTCTAGTTCAGCACACTATTAGCAGCCAAGTTCATAGAAGTTAATTATGTTCAGTGGAAAATAAATCTGTTGGCTCAGGCTGCTTGCTATGTAAATATTCACTGTTTCGTTATTGCTACCAAGTATTACATATTAAGGGCATTTGTTGTAATTCATTTATCCAGTCCTTACATGCACATGGTTTTACTTTTTAAACCCAAAGGTTTCCTATGATAGCATTGTGCTTATTTGAATTAGTTTTTCTGTACAAGTTGTACTTGATTTGTCTTTATTTGAAATAAAAACATGTTAAAACACATCTTGTCATCAAGGGGCGGGGTTAGGTGGGGCAGGGCCAGGTAGGGGTGGGGCTAGGTGGGAGCGGGGGCCCCACTGAACTGGTCTGCACAGGGCCCCACAATTGCTAAGACTGGCCCAGAGGGCAAGGTCAGGTCAGGAAAATGAAGTAGAAATACACCTTGTTGCATGTGAGTTTTGTACCTGGGAACATTGGTAGTCCAGATTTTCAAGGATTTATATGACACTATCACCACAAGAGAAAGGATCTGAGCATATTGTCTGTCGCTCTTGCATCAACAAGACAAACAAGTCTGGCAGTCTCAGCTTTTGAAAATATGATGTTCAGTGGGGCCCTTTTACTAAGTGGTGGTAAGCCCTCCATAGGCTTACCGTGCACCAATCTGGAGCTACCACCGACCCAACACGCTGCCTGATTATAGCTGGATAACACCCTGTGGAAATATTTTTTGAATATTTCCGCTATCGTCAGAAATGCTGCATGGTGGGGGTGGAACTACCACCGGCACCAATGTTGTGCCAGTGGTAGTTCCAGAATGGCAAGTGGTAAGACTGCATTGGGCTTACTTTTGCTTAGTAAAAGGACCCCCTAATGCGATGTAACTTATGTGGTTAAGTGCTGAATATTGTAAGTAATTGCATTAGACATAGCCAGTCACATAAATTTGGATATTCAAGGCCAGTGCCTGCACATGGCCCAGCATTGAATATCTGGGAATAACACCAGCAGCGGCTAAAATAACACTCACTACCACTTGCTGAATATCTACGCCTATGCTTATGTATTTAGGATTGCAATTAATTTGGTAGATTAATGAGCCTTCAGATAAAAAGCTCTCAACCTTTTTTCCCCCACCCTAAATCTACTCTTGACACCACCCAAATTTTATGCTGCTAAATTTTGGAGTTTGGTGAAATTTGGAATGTAAATTTAGGGATTTAGCCCTATTAAATTTAAGGGCATTATTCTCAAAGTTAAGAGCATTAATTGTTGAACACTGGACCCATAATTATTATTTTATTTTACCAAACTGCGGTAAAAAGTGGCCTTAGTGCGTCCTTATGTTGGTCATTCCCCCACACTAAAGTCATTTTTGCCACAGAGGTAAAATGGCCAATTTTTCTACCTTCACTATTAATGGCCACATACTAATTTTCTCATTAGCGCATGGCCATAAGCATGCGAGTCCCTCATATCACCCATTATATAGGCAATAAAGGCGCATGCGCTAAACATGCACTAATTGGCTAGCGCATGGCAATGTAGCTGTGAGAACTGATTAGTGAAGAACACACTCAGTCTCCACCCCCAGACCTGCCCTAGTGCTAAAAAATATTTTTCTTTTTTAACACATTGCTAGTGCACACATATCTAAAATTTACCATGGGACACCTCACTGCGCCCCGCTGTAAGACACTTGTTGCCACAATGAGCAGGCGTTAATGCTTATTGCAGCTTAGTAAAAGGACCCCTAAAATTGAAATTTTATCTGTACTCAAGGAATTTCTAAAGGTATGTTGCTCCTTCCCTTTTGTGAATTGATTAGAGCATATATGCAAACACACAAATATATACAAATAGTAGTATGTGCACTTTATTGTTGAGAAGTTGCAAAAAGTATTGTTGAAACCATGTACCTTTTTATCTTCTTAAAACCATAGTCAAATTATCCATACAAAGCCAAAAGAAATAATTAATAAAAGAGCCACTCAATAAACTTGAATAACTTTTCTTTGTGAAAATAGGAAGTCTTTACAAATTTTGTTAAAATAAAAATTGCATATTATATTAGAAGGTTTTGGATGACTGCTCACTAATGCTCCTGTTTACTAAGCCATGCTAGCGGCTATCCCGGCGCTAATGCCGACAGAGCCCATTCAAATTGAATGGATTTTGCCGGCATTAGCGCCGGGACAGCCGCTAACACAGCTTAGTAAACAAACCCCTAACACTTTATGTCATATTTCTGTTGGTGGTTTTTCTAAGCCCAGTATAAATTGTTCAGTGTGATTTGTACCTGTGTTGAACAAAATCTGAGGATATTATTGACACATTGCCTCATCATCACTCAATACAGAATTAATGGGCTATTCTATGCTCAGTTTTGCCAAGGGCTGTAGTTGTACATTCAGCAAAGGGCAAACTAGTGGATCTTTTTAGTTTGCTAATCTTTAATGCTGCATATCATGGGCACAGATGTGCACCCTTGCTCTTAATTTTACTTTAAGTAATAAAGCGGAAAGAATAAATACTGTTTAGAAGAGCAGCTGGTGGAGTTTGGGTCAGCAGTTGTGTGCACTATATGCATGACATTTCAGAAATCGATAAAACACATTGCTGGAAAAAATATATTATGCTTTGTGATCCATTCTGAAAACAAATTGAATGCTCTGTATCATACTGGCAGTTTATACAATATACAGCAAGATATGTGATTTAGATAAAGAGTATATTGTTGATAGTGAAATGGCAGCGTTTGAGGGATCAGCAGACCACAGGCTTCAAAATACACTTTAATCCTATATGCCCCATTACTTTCTTATGTTTATACGTAGAAGGGCCCTAAAATGGACAGATACCTAAAAGAAGGAAAAATAGCAGGAACATGGAAAGGTGCGGGTGAATTAGATACAGGTAATCATGAAGGAGATGAGGGGTTTGTGACAAGCAGCCATTTCCCCCCTTGTCCCTTCCTTCCTTCTCACCTTTACTTCCCTCACCCGTAACTGTCTCATCTGTCTGTATTATTTAGATTGTAAGCTCTTTTGAGCAGGGACTGTCTCTCTTTATGTCAGGTGTTCAGCGCTACGTACGTCTGGTAGCGCTATACAAATGCTAATAATAATAATAATAATAATGGGCAACACAAAGAGAGTGGTTTTGCGAGGTGGCAATGATTCTTAAATGGCTGTGAATCTAAGAAAAAAAAATTAAGGGGCCCTTTTACAAAGCAACAGTAACCACTAACACTTGCCTACCACAGCAAGAAATGGCATACTGCAGAGGCGGTAAGGGCTCCCGTGGTAACCCACATGTGATCCCTGATTACTGCTGGGTCAGCACTACGCTAGGGAAACTTTTTTCCCCAGAGCGCCAGAAATGGCGTGTGCTCCAGTTTTAGCAATGGAGACTTTAGCAAGCACTTTTTCACTTGAATGAAGATGGTGAAAGCCAGATTGAAGTGTATCAAGAATAGCTTGAGATGAAAGAAAGTCAAGACAACAGTGGTGAACAGCACGTTCAAGTATCTTGCATATGAAAGGGAGGAGGGAGATGGGGCGATAGTTGAAAGGACTGGTAGTGTCCAATGAAGGTTTTTTGAGGAGTGGTGTGACTACGGCATGTTTGAAGGTATCAGGAACAGTCACAGTGGAAAATGAAAGATTGAGGATATGACAGATAAAAGGGATGACAGTAGGAGAGATAGTGCTAAGTAGATGGGTGGGAATAGGATCAGAGGAATAGGTAGTTAGTTTTGAGGAAGAAAGAAAATGTGCAGTTTCCTCTTCAGTGATTTCAGAAAAGGAAGAAAAGGAGGCAGGGGTTGAAGGAGGGTTGAGAGAATGGGCTAAGGGAAGGAGAGGTGGAGGTGACTTGGTTGAGAATTCAAGTTTAATCTTGTGAATCTTATCATGAAAGTACTCAGCCAGAGTCTGGGAAGAATGTGAAGGGGGAGTTGGAGGTGAAGGCACTTTGAGAAGAAAATTCAGTGTGGCAAAGAGACATCGAGGGTTTGAGCCAAGAGAATTTGTCAACTGAATGTAGTAGTCCTGTTTGGCAAGTGAAAGAGCAGACAGGAAGGAGATCATCAAGAATTTGAAATGTATGAAGTTAGCATGGGCATGGAATTTCAGCCAAAGGCATTTGGCAGAGCAGGCACAGAAATGTAGGTAGCAGATTCTAGAGGTCAACCAAAGCTGGAGTTTGGTACGCCTTACAGAACAGGGAATGGGAGGAGCGAGAGTATCCAGAGCAGAGGACAGAGTAGTATTATAGGAAGAGATAGCCTCATTGACAGACTTGGATAACATAGTGGTTGAGAAGAGATTTGAAATACTGGAGGACAGAGTAGAAGCAGGGCCGTGCCAATGCAGTAAGTGGGGTAAGCAAGGCAGGGGGGCACCTGCCTTCGAGGGGCGCTGTTGCCCTGCAGTCCGCTCACTTGCAAAATCTTTTACCTGAAGTTGCGATTCTCCTATCTCCTCTGCCCTCCTTTTCATGGCAAAATCTTTTAACTGAAGTTGCACCAGAAGTGAAAGCAACAACACAACAGTATTCACTGAGGCAGGCAGGCTCTTCAAGTTATTTGAAAGAATGCAACCAGATTGCTATATATATACTTTGGTTTGGGGATAACTCCTCACTCAGAGTGAGCTTCAGAGCTTCAACAGCATTCAAATGAAAGAGAACCTGAAATTTTAAAAGTGCTAAAAATAAGTTTTAAAAGTATTTGCATTAAATCTAATTGCAGAATTCAGGTGCTGGGAGTCTGTACTTGGTTGTCATATGCTCAGATTTGTTTAAATCATATGCAAATTAGTCCGTTTTTGGGAGGTTCTCATTTGCATATTTATGGATAAAAAATGATGGAATGTTTACAGCCTTAATGTTAGGTCATGGCTCTGATCAGAAGTGTGGAGTTTGCTCCAAAAACGAAGGGTTTATCTAGTGTTTTTCACTAAAAATTCCCATGAGTGTCTGTATGTTAATCTGCATTCAAATAGAGCTCTCTGATTGGATGATCAGCTTCTGTTAGAAATCTGCCTGGAAGGGAACAGAGTGAGACTGCAATTGACCATCGGTTTGGCCAAGAGAGACATGCAGCTGTAAGTTCCTGTGTGTGTTGACTGAAATTATAAAAGAGTGCCTGATTATGTGGTAAATGAGAAAATATGAATGAAAAGAGGTTGGTGGAGATTGAAGTTTCTCTAGTGAGAAAAGGATCTGAATATTTCAGGATTACTTGAAGTTTATGAAGAATAGAAAAGGGTGAATTTCAGTTTAAGAGTGTTTAAATCCCATAAGCTATATAAAGGCTAGGTAGATTTAAGTGACTGTAAGCAAGGAAACCTTAATATTTGATCTGAAATAAATATTTGATCTGAGATAGTTGATCAGAGATAAATGTTTGATCTGAATTATATCTTTGGTGCAAAGGAGATTAGAAAAAGAATCTTTGGAAACTAAGAGGACTTTGCTCACATTTTGAATTAGCATTCCTATTTTGAGTTGGAAATCTTTGAAGTGTTATGAAAATACATTTTGCTTTAATGAAAATGCTAAACTTTAGAGTCAGAGACTTATCAATGAGGGATACATACAGTGCTATTTTTTTCCTGAGGTCCGGCTTACTTGCCTGCTCCCTTCTGTTCCTGCTCTGCTAGATGGAGGGGGGGGGGGGGGGGCGCCAAATGATAGTCTGCAGGGGGGCAGAAGATTCCTAAATGTATTGGTTGAGATTGGACGGGACTTGGGGGGAGGGGAGAGTGTTTAAGTATGAAAGTTATCTGATGATGGTCAGAGAGGAGAAGAGATAAGGCACAGAAACTGGAGTGTGAGCAGTTAGAGAAGAAGATAAGATCAAGGCATTGGCCATTCTGGTGAGTGAGGATAGTGTAGCACAGTTGAAGATTGAAAGAGAATGTTAAAGCGAGAACCAGAGAAGCATAAGAGTCAGAGGGATCATTAGCATGAATGTTAAAATCACCAAGAATGAGGGAAGAAGATGAAGGTTCAAGAAAGAAAGAAAGTCAGGTGTCAAAGTCAGTGAGAAAGGAAGAAAGGGACTTAGAAGGGAGTCGATAAATGACTGCTATTCAGAGGCAGAGGAGTGAATAGATGGATGGAGTAGACTTCAAAGGAAGAAAAGCAGTGAGATTGAGGTGGAATAAAAGGTTAAAATCTACAGGAGGGTGAAAGTAGTAGCCCAACACCACCTCTGTGGCCAACCGGGCGAGGAGTAAGGGAGAAAAGATAACCTCCATGACACATTACCACGGCTGAAGAATAGTCTTCAGGGCAAAGTCAAGTCTCAGTTAGGGCAAGCAGATGGAGAGTACGAGAGGTAAAGAGGTCGTATATGTAGGAAAGTTTTGTTGCAGACAGAGCGGGCATTCCACAGAGCACATGAGAAAGGCAGGGAAGAAGGGGGGCGGAGAGGAACAGAAATCAGATAGGAGACATCATGGTGTAACCTGTACTAATAGGATGAGAGCTGATGTGGAGGACCAGGATTGCATTGGTATCCCCAGTGGCGAGCAGGAGAAGGAGCAAGAGCGTATGGAGAAGAGTAGGAGAGACATGACAACAGCAAGAAGGCAAGATGTACTCAGATAGAATGGAGATGGTTGAATGGAAGGAAGGAAATGTTGAAGGTTGAGAGCTGAGAAGGGAGAAGACGAGATGATGAAAGTAGAAGGTGGGCAATGTGTTCCTGCAGTATACAGTGGTTTCAGATGGAGAAAGAGATTGGGAAGAAATAGTGTACTGGAGCCGTAAGAAGTAACTGGGAGAAAATACAAAGTGTATGGTGCATGGCACCTGGAGCGAAGGCCCTGGGAGGATTGGGGTGGCCCTGGGAGGATTGGGGTGGACCTGGGAGTCACCCCGGAGAAGGCTGTGAGAATATGCAGATGAACTGCAAGTCCTCCAAAACACCTGGAAGGCAGCTGGTGGGAGCACTGAGCACCTCCACCATGCACCTCCCAGCCAAGAAAAGGCTTAACAGGGGTTAGGACAAAGCCAGTATTCCTCCCCCTGAGGGTCACCTGATCTTAGCCAAAAGGCACCTGGAAGCCCTGGGCACCTGGAGCGAAGGCCCTGAGTGGATCAGAGTGGACCTGGAAGTCACCCCGGAGAAGGCTGTGAGGATATCACTACAATGTTTAAGGGCTGCCTTTTTTCTAGGCAGGCTTTTGTTGTGTGACTCCTGGAAGTTAGTGCTATTATGGCACAGCAGAATTGCTTTATAGGTTCTGAGTGACTTCATAGGGTTTTGTATTCATTTATAATCAGGGCTTTTTTTGAAAGGGGATCTTGGGGGTACTGAGTACTGGTACCTTTTTTTATTGTCCGCTAAAATTGACCCATGGTCCCCAAGTTTTAATGAAAGAGCTTAGGCTCTACACAGAAATTCTTCCTTGTCATAGATTCTGTGACTGGTTGCAAGGGGCCTGGCTATCGTGGGGTGGGTCCATCAGTGATCACCCCACCCCTGAAGGTGGCCTGGCATTTAAGTACTGGCATCTTTTTCGCAAGAAAATATACACTGTTTGCCTGATACTGGATTTTGAATTTAGATTTAACTCATCTTTTTCAGTAGTAGCTCAAAATGAGTTACATTTAGGTACAGTAGTTATTTTCCTATCCTTGGAGGAGTTACAGTCTAAGGACCCTGTTTACTAAGGTGCACTAGTGTTTTTAGCTAGGTGCACCTTAGTAAACTAAATGTTAGAGACACCTATATGTACCTATGGGTGTCTCTAGTGTTAGCATGCACTAAAAACACTAGCGCACCTATAGCGCGGCTAAGTAAACAGGGTCCTAAGTTTGTACCTGAGGCAATGAAAAGTTAAATAACTTGTTCAAGTGGCAGTTGGATTTGAACCCCAGTTTCCCAGGTTCTCAATCTGCTGCTCTAACAGCTATGACAGATAATTTGTATTCCAAACATGTTGGTAACTCGAACAATAAAGATCTGATGTCTGATGGTCATTTGGCAACCTAGCAAAAACATTGATAGGCAAATCATCTTATGGTTGCCATTAAGCACAGGATTTCTGTTACAGTGCTGTTGAACATCATCATTCACATGACCAATGGAAGCCAAATGTTACATGAATTTCCAGAAAACTACAAATATTGTTCTTTTTAATATGCTATATTATTTTGGAATGTATTCAGTATGCATAGAGTGTGCAGTATGCATTAGTAACAGATCAACTGATTTTCATAACAATTTAACTGGCCAGAAACAGCCACCAACTAGTTAAATCGCTTGCTCACATCTACCTGTTCATTTTCAGCAGCTTATTCAAAGGTGCTCCCAAAGTCTACTGCTGCCACAGGTGTTGTCCCCCTATCCCAAGGATTTTAACTTACCCTGCCACTCCCCATCCCACCCCATCCCAGTCCTGCTCAGGTCTTGTCCCAATTTAGCCTATGCCACTATAACCTGAATGCCCTATTTCTAAAAAAAAAAAAAAACCCCATTGTAAAACCATTCCAGCATAGATAATTGCTCTGGCAGTAGGCTGAGATGTTCACATGCTTATGATGAAACTTTTGTTTGCTGTGGAAAAGCTGTGCTTTGTGTGCAGGCAAGGTTGTGCAAGGTATAGGGATGGCACTTGCTACAGAGTTAGGTTCTGCCCCCACCTTAAAGTTAGTCCTTACCCCCTCAAAAGGCTCCTCTTTTTTTGGCCTCCATCGTATCTGCACAACTTGTCATTTTTTGTCTTCTCACTCTACCTGCTCGCTCATCCTGTCCTTACTCATCTCTTGCATCGACTACTGTAATTCCCTCTATGCTGGTCTTCCCCTTTATTTCATTAAATGCCTGCAACTCATCTAATTTTCCTCAGTCAAACTCACCTACCACCCCACTCTTCCGTCTTGAGCACTGGCTCCCAGTTTTTTTCTTACATCCACTTTAAACTCTTCCTCCTGGTCATCAAAAAGCATTCTCTTTCTTCTCCTGCTTATCTGAATAGGCTTATGATCCCCTGCTCGCCTGCCCACACTCTTTGGTCCTCCTCCAAAAACCTTCTCTGTATTCCTGCCCCTTCTGTCTTTTGTCTCTCCCTCACTTGAGAGACTGCCTTTAGTTTCTAGGCTTTAAACTTTGGAACTGTCTGCCCCCCCCCCCCCCCCCCGTTTTAGTCTTGTTGAAAACTTTTCTTTTCTCCTTAGTTTTTGAGGCCCTCCCCACCTAGTCTATTATACTGCTCCCTGTGCCCATTATCGTTCCCTCCTGCTGAGGCTCTGCTCCCTTCCCTTGTTTTTCTAGTCCTCTCACCCTTGCCCCATCCACCATCTGATTGCTAATTTTTAGTTGTTGTAAACCACTTAGCCACCAGTACTGGCCCTATTTTGAGGTATATCAAATTCTGGAATTGCATAAATAAATAATTAAACAAACAAACAAATAAATAAATTGGTGGTCTGAGGAGATTTCCAGGTTTGTTTGTTTTTTTTTACCAGGAGCAATGTCCTACCCAGTCTTGTACCACATCCAAAATGTGGGTCTTGATCTTGTGGGGGATGGGCAGGGCTTGAGTTAGGGGAGGTCCAGGTGCTGGGGAAGGGTCTGGAAGCCAGGGGGGGGGGGGGGGGCTCTGCTCTGGCATCCCAGGAGCATCAGGGTGCAGCTTTGTGGTCTGATGCTCTCAAGCACATTGAATAATAATGTGGAAGTAACAGTAGATGACGGCAGAGAAAGACCTGTACGGTCCATCCATTCTGCTCAACAAGATAAACTCATATGTGCCACTCTATATGTATATCTGACCTTGATTTGTATCTGCCATTTTCAGGGCACAGACCGTAGAAGTATGCCCAGCACTAGCCCCGCCTCCCAACCACTAGACACGCCTCCCACCACCAGTGCTGCCACCCAATCTCCGCTAAGCTTCTGATGATCCATTCCTTCTGAACAGGATTCCATTATGTTTATCCCACGCATTTTTAAATTCCGTTACCATTTTCATCTCCACCACCTCCTGCGGGAGGGCATTCCAAGTATCCACCACTCTCTCTGTGAAAAAATACTTCCTGACATTTTTCTTGAGTCTGCCCCCCTTCAATCTCATTTAATGTCCTCAAGTTCTACCTCCTTCCCATCTCCGGAAAAGGTTCATTTGCGGATTAATAGCTTTCAAATATTTGAACATCTGTATCATATCACCCCTGTTTCTCCTTTCCTCCAGGAAAACATACATGTTCAGGTCAGCAAGTCTTTCCTCATACGTCTTGTAATGCAAATCCCATATCATTGTTGTAGCTTTTCTTTGCACCGCTTCAATTCTTTTTACATCCTTAGCAAGATACGGCCTCCAAGACTGAACACAATACTCCAGGTGGGGCCTCACCAAGGACTTGTACAGGGGCATCAACACCTCCTTTCTTCTGCTGGTCACACTTCTCTCTATACAGCCTAGTAATCTTCTGGCTACGGCCACAGCAGTAAAATGGCCAATTTTGTTTTTTGATTAATGGTCATGCATTAATGAGCCATTAGCTTGTAGGTATTAAAATTTTTTAGCATGTGAGCACTTACCGACACCTATTTTGTCAGCATGCGGTAATGTAGCTGCGCTGATTAGTACAAGAATGCCCACTCTAAGCTACCCAGACATGCCCCCTCCAAGAAAATAAAATATATATTTTTTAGCATACAGTTACCACGCACAGATGTGCAAATTGCTACAGGACACCTGAGCATGTTCCGTGGTAAGCCATTTTAAGCTGAGGTAAGCACTTGTTTGGTAAAAGGGCTCCTAAATGTATATGTTTGCTTTCCATAGTTTACAGTTTGTTAGAGATTTGATATACCACCCATCACAACTATCTGAGTGATTTACAATATTTGTCAAAAATTAAAATGTAGCTAAAAATAGAAACAGAATTTAAAAGTTACAAAAACAGTCAAAGAAGAATAAAAAGATAAAAGATACAAAAATAACAAGGAGGCCATTTTACTAAGGTGTGGTAGGCACTAGCATGTGCCTGCTGTGTGGAAAAAAGGACACTATGGGATGCGCTGAGGTGTCCTGTCATGGTCGTGTGCCTAACAGTGCACGCTAACCCCATACTAAAATATATTTTTTATTTTTCAGCGCAAGAGGCGTGGCTATGGGCGGAGTATAGGCGTGCCCTGCACTAATCAGATAGCGCAGGCACATTGCGGTGCACTGCCTGGTTACCACAGGGTTAATATGGGAGCCCTTTGAACCAACAAAATAGGTGTTGTTAAGGGCTCCTGCGGTAATGGCCACACGCTAACCCCCGGATTCTATATCGCATGCCTAGAGTTAAATCTAGGCGTATTTTATAACTACGCGCATAGGTTAATTATTTTAACAAGGTGCCAAGTGTTGTTAACAGCTCTTAACAAGCAATAACAAGCATTAATTGGAAAAAATTAGAATTTATGTGTGTACATTGCTAAGCATATTCTGTAATGTACTGCACCTAAATTCTAACGCACACAGGTAAAAAGGAGGCTGTTTAGGGGTGTGGAAAAGGGACATTTTGTGGGCGTTGTTATAAAATATAGGCCAGTGTACATAAATCTACACACAAGAATTTACACCAGCTTTTCGTTGATGTAAATGGATGTGCGTAGATTCTGTCACATGAATTACACCTGAGCGTATTCTAAATACCAAAGGTAAATTTACACGTGGTATTTAGAATACACTTATGCATAATTGTTTACTGTGAATTAATTTTAGGCGCCATATATCGAATTGGGCTCTAATTGGGAAATTAGTGCAGGGTCATTAAAGAAATATATGGAATTGCCACCATTTTACTGGCATGCTAAAAGGGGCTGCAGCGCATGGAAAACCCACATGCTGACAACAGCACCAGCCACTTTTTAGCACGGCTTGGTAAAAGGGCCCCCAAAATTGATGTTCCCAGCCCATTGTCCTAAATACCTGAGATATCTCGCAAAAAAAAAGTGTAAAAAAAGTCATTTAATCAAACACAGATCGCAAAAGAAATGCTTTCAAATCTCTTTTAAATTTCTTCAAGGGGAAATTCATAGCATAAATGTTCTGGTACAGAATTCCAAAAAGTGTGGACTGTTACCAAGAAAACTGTTGTTCTAATGGGGTAATTTTAAAAGGTAATTATGCACATACCTACCACAAAAGCTAGGTGACCTGTCATAGAATTATTCTCCTTATATGTGTGTTTTCTTAATAGTAATTTTGGCATGTGAGATAAATAATTTGGGCTTCTGACTTTAGTTTTTTGCCAATAAATATCAATAAAAGAACTCTGATGCAAAAACCGTTAATTATAGGTGTCTATTGGATAAACACCAGAAAATCATTATTTCCCTAATACTCTCTCACCCTGCTCATGGCCTATCTCATATCTTCCACTCGGTTTTCTAAACATTTAGGGGCCCCTTTTACTAAACTGTGCTCGTGATTCCCATGCGGCAAATGCAACAAAGCCCATTCATCGCATTTGCTGAGCTAGAAATCACGAGCGCAGTTTAGTAAAGGGGGCCTTTAATTTTTGTACTTTCAAAAATTAGCAAGTTATCTATATTTACAATATATAAATATCTAATAATAGAAACCCTGTATATAATCAATTATATCTTCTGTACTGTATATCTGACTACATTTTCAAAACTGCTGTCATTCCAACATATAAGTAGTAGGTATCTACCTGAGACTACGTCACTAAAATAGACTTTCATAAACATTCCTGTTCAAGAATTTTTGGCTGCATTATTTAATATGTTCACAAATTCAACAGGAATCTAGTCCCCCTGTTTACTAGGCTGTGTTAGCTGCTGGTGGTGCAGCAATGCTGACATAGCCCATTCACTTTAACAGTGGCGTCGCGAGGGCAGCTGACACCCGGGGCGGGTCGCCGCTGCGCACCCCCCCGGGTGCAGCGCGGCGCACCCTCCCACCTCCGGAGCGCAACGCCCCCTGAGATCATACCTGGAAGGCGGTGAGGGGCGGGCGGGAGAGCCAATCCGCCGAGTGCATGCCGCTGGGGGGTGTCGGCGCCTCGCTGGTTCCCTGCTCTCTCTGCCCCGGAACAGGAAGTAACCTGTTCCGGGGCAGAGAGAGCAAGGAACCAGCGAGGCGCCGACACCCCCCAGCGGCGTGCACCCAGGGCGGACCGCCCCACCGCCCCCCTTCCTACGCCACTGCACTTTAAATGGGCTATGTCGGAATTGCTGTGCAGCAGCCGCCACTAGTGCGGCTTAGCAAATAGGGAGGTAAGCGAAATCTTGTAGAACTATCATAGTCCAGTCAACCTACTCTTCTTACCATCCCATCAGCATTCTCTAATCAAGCTTTAAATTATTGATGGACTAGAAAGATTTGGAGGCGAGACAATGGGGCGACTAAACAGTTCACTTCATTCTCAGCCTCCTTGTTCTTTAAAATTGTGAGAGAACTGAGCTTTCAGTTGACTAAGTACCAAGAAAACTATGAGGCCCTTTTACTAAGCCACATAGGCGCCTACGTGCGCCCAACACATGCAAAATTGGAGTTACCGCCTGGTTACCGCGTGACCCTTGTGATAATTTCAATTTCGGTGCGCATCCGCTACACGTGTCTGAAAAATATTTTTTATTTTCTGACGCGCAGTAGCTACATGTATCAAGTGGCATTTGATGCGCGTAGACCATTACCGCCTGGTTACCGTGTGAGACCTTACCGCTAGGTCAATGCCTTGCAGTAAGGTCTCAGACCCAAAATGGATGCGCAGCAATTTTCATTTTGCCGCACATCCATTTTCGCCAAAAATAAAAAAAGTCATTTTTTTATAGGTGCGTTAAAAATGATTCTGTGTGTGCCCAAAATACACGTCTATACTACCGCAGGCCATTTTTCAGCGCATATTAGTAAAATGACCCCTATTTCTTTGCTAGAGTGATCTCTTTAAACACAGAGAAAGTCACTGAAGAGAAACAGTGTTTTAAATATCTTAATTAATTTCATGTGACTCAATATTAATACATGATTTCACCACTTTGTTTTTTGCCAAAATGATGAATAAATAAATGCAACTGCTTACCACATGCTTCAATAAGAAGTTGATATACCACAATTCCTTTTTTATGATTGACAGTAAGATGCAAAACAGCAGAGCTCTGTCTGGAACAAAAACATAATCCAATGAGGCAGGAAATCAAAGGAAGGGATGAATTAAATTTTGCCAAGGAAGAAACAAGACAAGAGCCATTGTTACAGGCACATGTCCATACTTGTCATTGAGTAGCAATGTCAAAATAAGGCAGATCTTGCACTGTTTACTGTCCAGATAAGTTTATTGGAGACCACAGCTCGAAGTCCTACATTTCCGAATTTTGCACTAATCATTATATTTCAGACTTCATTTCCTTCTTTAACAATAGTTTTTGTGCACCTTCATACAACAGAAACACCAGATATGTTTGTGGCCATACCATGTCAATAAAATAATACAATAGTATATCGTGTGGCAGTCCATCAATGCAAAAAGCTTCATCAACATGACGTGGGAATAAATTGAAGAAATGCTGACAGGAATATCCCAGAATGGTGTGTGATTTATCACTTAATTTTAATTAATACCAGTCACATTTTGATTTAGTGTCAAGGAGAGTCTGTGGAGGGAGAAGTGAAGATCACAAATCAGAGTTTCCAGCAAGTAAGACTATAGAAAACAAGTAAGGAGAGATATTCAAATTAATTTAAAACACTACTGGAAATCCAATGGAAATATGCAGGATAGTAGTATGCTTTTCATGGGATCATGCTTTTCCAGAAAGTTAATGGAATTTCACCTTGAGTTGTGCTCCTGGTTTGGACCATTTAACTTGGGTCAGTCTCAGGTATGCCCTATCTTTGTCTCTCTACTTCCTTCTCTACTATCCTGTCCTACCCAAACATCGGTGTTCCTTTCACCCATTTAAGTGGTATATCAAGCGACTGTTACATAATAAACCATAATTTATTTTGCATGATGTTTTATGGGAACATAATCATATTTAATATTTTCATTTTCTCTCATAGATATTTAAGGTCAGTTTTAGGTGTAAGGCCTCTTTATCTTCACATAATTAAGGGGCCCTTTTACCAAGTGGCGGTAGCCGTACCGCCACATTGCTGTGTGCCAAATCAGCCCTATCACCAGGCTTGCTTAGGAGCCCGGCGGTAATTCTGGCTTTTGGAGCATGGCAATTATGGTGCTAGAAAATGGTTTCGTATTTTCTAGTGCAAGGAGAATGCCTGGCTACCACCAGAGCCCCCAGAAAATGGCTGCGCATTAATGCCTTGGCTTGGCGCACAGCCATTTCCTTCCAGAAAAAAAACACCTTTTATCGGTGGCAGTATAAGGGGGCCTCAGCACAAGGCAAACCTGAATGTTGATGCCACCACAGGACCCCTTTTACTGCCATTTGGTAAAAGGATCCCTAAATTTATTACCTGAACCATCAAACTGGAAGACTGACAGGGGCATTTTCGAAAGAGAAGGGCGCCCATTTTTCGACACAAATCGGGAGATGGGCGTCCTTCTCTCAGGGTCACCAAAATCGGCATAATCAAAAGCTGATTTTGGGCGTCCTCAACTGCTTTCCGTCGCGGGGACGACCAAAGTTCATGGGATCATGTTGGCAGCGTACCGAAGGCAGGACGGGGGTGTGCCTAAGAGATGGGTGTCCTCGACCGATAATGGAAAAAAGAAGGGTGTCCCTGACGAGCATTTGGCTGACTTTACTTGGTCCCTTTTTTTTCACGACCAAGTCTTGAATAGGTGCCCAAACTGACCAGATGACCACCGGAGGGAATCGGGGTTGACCTCCCCTTACTCCCCCAGTGGTCATCAACCCCCACCCACCCCCAAAAATTAAAAAAACATTTTTTGCCAGCCTCTATGCCAGCCTCAAATGTCATACCCAGCTCCATGACAGCAGTATGCAGATCACTGGAGCAGTTTTTAGTGGGTGCAGTGCACTTCAGGCAGACGTACCCAGGTCCATCCCCCCTACCTGTTACACTTGTGGTGGTAAATGTTAAGCCCCCAAAACCCACCCAAAACCCACTGTACGTACATCTAGGTGCCCCCTTCACCCCTAAGGGCTATGGTAGTGTTGTACATTTGTGGGAAGTGGGTTTGGGGGGGCTCAGTACACAAGGTAAGGGAGCTATGCACCTGGGAGCAATTTGTGAAGTCCACTGCAGTGCCCCCTAGGGTGCCTGGTTGGTGTCCTGGCATGTGAGGGGGGACCAGTGCACTACGAATGCTGACTCCTCCCACAACCAAATGACTTGAATTTGGTCGTTTTTGAGATGGGTGTCCTCGGTTTCCATTATCGGCAAAAACCGAGGTCGCCCATCTCTAAGGTTGACGATCTCAACATTTAGGTCGACTATCTCTTAGGTCGACCTAAATGTTGAGATTTGGGCGTCCCTGACCGTATTATCGAAACGAAAGATGGACGCCCATCTTGTTTCGATAATACGGGATGCCCCGCCCCTTCGCGGGGACATCCTCAGAGATGGGCGCCCTTAGAGATGGTCGTCCCCGTTCGATTATCTCCTTCCACGTGTCTGTTCAGTAGATGGTACTGTAGTCTCCTTGCGTGTCTTGGAGAATTAAGGTGCCATTTTACAAAGGTGCGCTTAAAAATGGCCTGCAGTAGTGTAAACGTGTGTTTTGGGAATGCACAACATCATTTTTCAGCGCACCTGTAAAAAATGTTTTTTCAAACTTTTTGCTGAAAATGGACGTGTGGCAAAATGAAAATTGCCATGTGTCCATTTTGGGTCTGAGACCTTACTGCCAGCCATTGACCTAGTGGTAAGGTCTCACGTGGTAACTGGGCGGAAATGTTATACACGCGTAGAATGACGATTACTGCCCGATTACCGCCGTATGCTAGAAAATAAAAATATTTTCCGGCACACCTAGCGGACACATGTCAAAAATGAAATTACCGCAAGCGCCATGTGGTAGCCGGGCGGTAACTCAAAATTGACACGTGTTGGGCGCTGGTAGGTGCCTATGTGGCTTAGTAAAAGGGCTCCTAAGAGACCTACCAGAAGTAAGGATGTTTGAGGAATTGGGAAGGTGTTCAGAGAACCCGAAACCAACAGTCCCTCGAAGCATCTTTAAGCTGTGTAGGAGTCCTCCACCAGCCTTCCAGCTGATAGGGGGTGATGATTCAATACTGTGCTTTCAATCACAAGAGAAAGGCAATTGAAAGTGCAATAGTGAAGCATCATCCCCATGCAGCAGGAATGATGAAAGAGTTCTCCAGCGTGGATTCGAGCTGCTTAGAGGGAACTTATTTATTTATTTCCAACATTTATGTGGACACGATTCTCCTTTCAGTTTTGCTTGTGCTTTCTACCAACCTATCCTGCACATTCTCCAATCATTAGTCTTTTTAAAGACTCGATTCGTTTCAGCTCCACCTACTGGCGTTTACCATATACAGACTCCTAAGGCAGGTGTTTCTCGCCAAAAGATGGTGCCGTGTTGAGTCTTATCTTCTACTATTAAAGAACATTTTTATTCCTTAGTTTTCATCTCCTTGGTTTTTTGCATTCTGTGCCACTTGGAGAGAGTTTAAAAATCTTTTAGGAACCTCCATCAATAAAATATTGCAAAAATCAAAGTGTGGGATAATTATGCTTTGCACTACCATTTAAAAATTTTCTGATGTTGGAAAAACTTTTAAATGTCTACTAATTTGAGTTTTGAAAAAAAGCATCTCAATTAACTTCTGTATCGGTTCCTGCATAGTCAATACCTGATCTAATGTTTCCTGAAACCCCAATGTCCTGTATTTTCAGCAGGAACCACAAAGAGGAACTTAAGTGGGGCACATCTGAGCATTGCCATATTTGAAGTGCCATATGTACGTGCTCATATGAAGCAAGAAATGTAGCCCTCTAGTTCTAGCCTAGTAGTCAAACAATAGCACATTTTTGGATCTATACACATGGGCTAGGCACAGGTGGAGTCTTTTTTTCCTAAACAAAAGGATTTTCCATCTGGCTGTGAAGGTTTGATTACAAGATTTCACAAGAGGTCATGGCAGCCATTTTCCAAAGGCAGACACAAAGAGCAGGAGCGAGTAGGCTTTGCTCCTGCCCCCATTTTCCCCACTAGAACGGTCAGGGCTATCAGGAGGGCCTATCTGCACTGGGGCGGGGATGGTGGGAGTTCCAGGGCAAGGAGGATTTTGAGTCTCATGGGCTGGGAGGAGGGAATAGGAAGGGGGGGGGGGGCTTTTATGAGGCCTGGGAGGAGGATCAGCAGCACTTAGAAATTAAAGCCCAGTTATGCATGTCCCAGCCAATATTCAGTGCTGGGACCTGCACTGCTAGGAAGGTGAATTTAGGACAGTTTTTGAGCTGTTCTAAATTCAGCCATCTTGCTATGCAGGTCCTGGACTGAATATTGCTGGCATTCGCATAGCACCCAGCTTCTTCCCAATGCTGCCCCCTGTACTGCCCCGACCTGTCACTTTTTTGTTGGGTGGTCTATGATATTCAGTGGCACTGTCCGGTTAAGTGCCACTGAATATTACCACTTAGGCAATAATGAGTGATCTAATCAGGCAGGAGAGGATCTTGCCCAGTTAAACCTCTTTGAATATCATCCAGCAGGATGTGTTCGTAGACCCTACTTTAATTTCTGTTGTAAATTCCTGCAGTGCTTCTACTTCAACTACATAAACCATTGGGAACACCAGCCCAGTGGGCTGAGTGTGTTTTACAGTACCTCTATGGATCCAGCAGTCAAAGATCATTTCAGCTTTTGTAAGACATCTTAAAAGGGAAGCATGCTCACTCTGCCTCTGCGGCTGCAAGAGTATCAAACAAAAATAGGATAACAATGAAAGTACAAACCATTCTATGTGTAAGGTTGCCTGCGTAGCTGTCAAATAAACTCTGGAATTCATTGCCAGAGAACGTGGTAAAGGCGGTTAGCTTAGCGGAGTTTAAAAAAGGTTTGGCAGGCTTCCTAAAGGAAAAGTCCATAGACCATTATTAAATGGACTTGGGGAAAATCCACTATTTCTGGGATAAGCAGTATAAAATGTATTTTACTTTTTTGGGATATTGCCAGGAATTTGTGACCTGGATTGGCCTCTGTTGGAAACAGGACATTGGGCTTGATAGACCTTTGGTCTTTCCCAGTATGGCAATACTTATCTACTTATGTACTCAAATAACTCATCTGTTGCCCAAGGATTTAATTTTTAGGAACTTCTGGAAGGGAAAAATTCTAGAGTGAAAAGTGCAAAGTACAAAACAGTTTACTGTTTAAATATATCACATTCAGATAAAAGTGATGATTTTTTGGTACAACTTAAGAGAGCATCAAAAGAGGTCTTTTCATATTCCCTAACTAAACAGCAAGAACTAAAGAGGAAGCAAAAAAGTGCTGGCAATCCACAGTATGCCATAGTTGTCGACATTATTGCCAAAAGCACCAGAACAGTAATAATATCTGCCAAGGAACAGAGTGTGCTTGCAATCTATATCCTGATCCCTTGCCATGGTTTGACAGGGACAAAAATTAGCATATGCTATCCTGGAGCACAGTCGTTAATAACCTGATGGGTATTTCTGCAATGAGATTTGTGCTATGGCCAGCAATGTTGTTCTTCTACCACAGGTTCATATATTCTGCTGTGCATTTCAAAATTATAAAGTACCAGGGGGAGGGAGACATTTATGTTGGCTCTGCACATCCAGAGGGACATAAATGTGATGGCCAGGGGGTTAGTGATCACACTGTCAGAAATAGGTGGGAAGTGTGAGGGCATTGTAGTTTGGTCTGGCTAAGAAGTGGCTTACTCCTTCATAGCAAAATAATTCAACTAAATATTCTGGTTGCAGGACCGGGTGGATTATGTCCAGGAGACAGAGTCCCAATTGATGGACAGACTTACCTATAAAAGATTAGTTCAACATCCAATGTCCAAGTTACTGGAGGAAATCCTTGCTTTAAAGAAGATTTGAGCAAGGTTTTTTTGAAGAAAAAAAGAATTCGAGTTTTTAAATATAAAACATCCAACTATTCCAGTACTTTATGCTGTCCCCAAGATTCAAGAGATCGCCTCTGCTGTCCAAGTTAAGGGCCCTGTTTACTAGGGTGTGCTAGTCACCCATAGGTTTCTATGGGTAATTTTAGCATGTAGCACATGCTAATCATTAGTGTACGCTAAAAATGCTAGCACGCCCTTAGCACTGTTTAGTAAACAGGGCCCTAACATGTTTTCCTGCTGCATATGATTTGAAGTATGGTTACAAGCATTGGCTTGATGAATTTCAAAAGTTTTCTATGCAAATGAAAAATTTATTTAAAAAACCAATTATTTAGCTCGCAGTCACAATTGTTTTGTAAAGAGATCACAAGAGACACTTCAAGTTATGAAGGAGGTTTTTTGACCAATGAATAAAATTGTGAGCTGTGTTATGAAATAGCTGGTGTCTTTGATAGAACCAGCGAGTATATCGTCATTTGATGATCGCAGCCAGCTGAGATCTTTTTTCTTCTCTTTTTTTATTTTTAATTTCCAAAGGGGAAGGATTGTATCTTCCCCAAGTTGAAAACTTGCATTGTTTTGGCTCCTCACATATACAATCTGAGGTTTTGTGGTGAGAAGTAAGATGCAAGAAGTTATTTGGGGGGGGGGGGGGGGGTTGTACCAGAATTAAAGGCATGATCAATAATATTAATTGCCCTTGCATCCTTCCTTCTCTGTCTCCCTCCCCCTGGTACTTTATAATTTTCAAATGCACAGCAGAATATATGAACCTGTGGTAGAAGAACAACATTGCTGGCCATAGCACAAATCTCATTGCAGAAATAGATAGATAGATTATGGCTGCAGTGCCCTGAGTTTTAATCTGTGAGGCCACATCTCACTGTTCTAACACCTTTCACAACAAGATGGTACTGGTACTGCTTATGTGTAGCCTGCAGCACTTTGGTCAGAAACAGGGGAGCTTCCCTTTGTAGGCACCGCTGTCATCTCAGCTACTGGAAATTGTGCAGACAAGATCTGCGGCAGACTCAGCATCTGCTCTGGAAGATCTCTTGATTGCCTGGAATGTGAACACTTCCCTTCTGCTCCTCTCATGTCAGGTTCCAAAGTGCAGAAATCGTCAAGCTAGCAGAACACGGCTGTGGGGGAGGAGTTCTAGGATCTGGGCTCAAAGTTGGCTACCCACAGGGAAGCGGCCTTCTTCTCCTCCACCAGATGCCGCTCCCAGTGAGTAGCTCGCTGGATCAACTTGCTGTTCTCCTCCATGAACCAAATAAAAATCATTAGGGCCAGGCACCAATAAGTTAAAACCTTGTGTATCCGGTTCAGCTGCATTCCCCTGCATTTATCCAAAAGGGAACAAGATCCAGGCAAATGGACCGTGGCTGTGTTCTAACAAGCAGCCACCATTGCCAACTCTTGTTAAGCCTCTTAAGACTTGTTAACTGTAATTCTCAATATCTTGAAGTATAACCTTGGCACACCAGCACACACCTGAAGTCTCTTTATTTTCTGAAGTTTCCTTTATTGTATACATATAGATAATTTACTCACAGTCAGATATTCAGAAGTGTTGCCCCGGGGCACAGAGACTCCGTAATTCTGAGAGCTTTATCAGTGGTTGGAGGTAGAAATCTGAAGAAAGGCAGCTTTATTGCAGAGGTGGGAAAATAGTTGAACAGGTTGAAGTAGCTCAGAGCTGGGTGACTGGAAAGTGCAATATCTCATTAGGAAGATATATTCAAGCTAAAAAACCAAGTTCGTTCCAAGGAGTTTAGCAGGACAAGTGCTGTCTGAAGCAAGGTGGAGAATGTCTAATGGAGAGAGAGAGAGAGAGAGAGAGAGAGAGAGATGCCAAGAAGGGCTCACACAGGCCCAGGGAGGAGGGGGTAAATAGACCAATGGGGACAGAGCCTGCCATCAGGTAGCAAGGGTGATCCTAGAGGACAGCCCTCGATTGGAGGGAAAGGTCATACCTGGCTGACCTCTTAGGACAGAGATAGTAAGAATGACCAGGAAATGATAGGAGGTAGACAAAGGAGCCAAGCTTGGCTGAGAAAGAGAAGAGGTCTAGGCAGCAGCACAGACCAATAGTAACAGTTCTTATACAGGTAGGCAGGTGTGGTTGCACTACCTGTGAAACTACATTACACACAATGCATTGCTCACATATCTTTGCAGTGAGAATAACAGTAAAAGCATTAAACACATTTTAGGGTCACACTATAAACTAGTGCAAGGCTGTCGAAGGACAGCACAACTCTGATCACCCCTCTCAATATGATATAGCTTTAAATTTATATTATGGAAGAAGTGTTGGCTTATTATTTCTATTTTTGGACAACTGGTTTACTTTAATGACTTTTAGGCTATTTGCTGTGAACATCCAGTTTTAAACTCCATGCTGTCCCTGGCTAAGTGCACTGAATTTCTGTCCTGGACCAGGTCTGTGAAAAGAAATCTTACAGTGTTAGCACTTTAAGCATGTAAAATATAGGAAAGCAGGCCTCTGGTACTGTCTTTATTCGGCCAGTACCAGAGGCCTGCTTTCCTATATTTTACATGCTTAAAGTGCTAACACTGTAAGATTTCTTTTCACAGACCTGGTCCAGGACAGAAATTCAGTGCACTTAACCAGGGAATGCCGTTGAATATCTGCACAGATTATCATATCACTATCCAGTTAGTAACTATCTTCCAAAAGTGATGGACAAGGAGCTCACGTAAAGATATAAATAGAAAGCCAATATATACAAATCCATAATAAGTTATTCACTAATGGTTAAATGTGACACCCACAACAAAGAAAAGGAAAAAGGCAGGAAAGTCAGAAAACCTCCCTGCATCCAAAGGGGAAAAAAAAAAAAAAAAAAAAAAAAAAAAAAAAAAAATATATATATATATATATATATATATATATATATATATATATATATATATATATATATATATATATATATATATATAGTGTCACCAATGTGCAATTTGCAGAATATACAAAGTTTTCAAAACATTTCAATTTTTAAATTATGAGATTGCATTTACAAAACCAAATGGCAACATATCTGAGCAAACATAGCTTGACGAGGATCCCAGTTTCACAATAAGGGGACCTTACTAAAAAGTGACCTGCGGTAGCCCCAATGTGGGTCTTTCCCACTTGCTAAAGCCACTTTTAGCGCTGTCAGTAAAGGCAGATTTTTATATTTTTCCAATAATGGCCACACGCTAATTTCCCCATTATTATTATTAGGGATTATTTACCGCCTTTTTGAAAGAATTCACTCAAGGCGGTGTACAGTAAGAATATATCAAACATAGAAAATTACTGCAATAAAATTTAGTGTGCGAGCCCTTACTATCGCCAATTTTGCAGGCAGTAAGGACTCATGCGCTAATCCTGTGATAATCACTTAGCATGCGACAATACCCATGCATTAACCGATCAGCATAGCAGCATCCACTCCCAAACACGCCCCCAAACACGTGGATAGGGCATGCCAATCCCGAAATTACCACAGGACACCTGAGCACACCCCATGGTAGTGCATCTTAACCTGTGATAAGCACACATTAGTGCTTACGTAGCTTAATAAAAGGACCCCTAAGTTACCTCAGGAGCAGCTTCTCAGGTTATTGTAATGCAATCTGCAAAAATGCAAACCAACTATCAGTGAAATCCAAAATTTAAAGTGAACTTGGCAATACAGGGGTCTGTTTACTAAGCTGCGCTAGAAAGTGGCTGGCACTGTGATTACCATGTGGGTTTGCTGCATGCTCCAACCACTTTCTAGTGCAGCTGAAAAATGGCTGCAGCCAGCTTTTTAAAAATGGCCACAGGATTATTTCCCTATTACAACTAGGGCCCATTTGGGTGGTGGTAAGGGCTCCTGCACTAATTGAGCAGCATGCAATAATGTGCCCCTGCTACCTGATTAGTGCAGGCATGCCTACTCTCCACCCCCAAACACGCCTCCTGTGCTGGAAAATAAAAAATATTTTCCAGTGTTGGAATAGCACATGCGAAGTGGAACATTACCATGGGATGTCTCAGTGCGTCCCTCAATAGTGCTAATTAGCATGTGGTAGGCCCACAGTAGGCCTACCACATGCTAAATGCTGGAGTGGAGGAGTGGCATAGTGGTTAGGATGGTGGACTTGGGTCCTGAGGAACTGAGTTCAATTCCCACTTCAGGCACAGGCAGCTCCTTGTGACTCTAGGCAAGTCACTCAACTCTCCATGGCCCCATGTAAGCCACATTGAGCCTGCCATGAGTGGGAAAGCATGGGGCACAAATGTAACAAAAAAAAAAAATACTATACCTTAGTAAAAGGGCCCCTTTATGTAGGGTAGCCAACCGAGGTTTATCTAAGCCACTAAAGAATCCGTTATGACTTTAAAAACACTACAGCATTTTGTACCTTGTTGTTCACTATTTAAAAGGTGACCAAGCTTCTGAAGTCTTTTCCTTCCTTTTTTCTTTTTCTTATTGCTGTGTGTCACATTTAACTACTAGTGAAGAACTTACTGTGGACTCATATATATTGACTATCCAGTTAGTCCAAGGAAGGTCTGGGAGCCGAGCAAAGGCTGGTTATCAGGTAATTATCGCCACAGGCTAGACCACATAAACAGCGGTTCTGGCCAGTCTAGAGAGCTCTCCAGGTACAGCTACTGAATATCAGCGGTACCCAGTTATCTTCCAGTGACCACTGATGACTCAAATATTCAGCAGCTGCATATAGCTCTGTATTGAATATATTGGGGTCTAAATCAGCCCATGGTGACTAGCGTTTATAAAATCTCTGACCACTGCAGGCTGAATATTGACCAGTTGAGTGTTTATTTTCCAGTTAATTTGAGGCTGGGTACAAAAAACAATTTATTCCTAGCTTTCTTTTCTGGTGGAATCAAATACATATATTTGTATCACAAAGGATTAAATCGCAGAAAAAGGACACAAAAACTGAATGGAGGATCCAAGACAAGCCAGAGAAGGGGGTGATATTTACACTTTGACCATATTAATGTTTCTTCAATCGTCAAATAACAGACTGGATTCATAAAAGCTTCGCTCTTATTTTGGAACTAGGGAAAATGCTTTTTTTTTTTAATATGGGAGGCCCCACCTTATTTTTTATTTAGTTTGTCAGATTTAATATTCTGCCCTAATTATAATCTGGGCAAGGCTGATTACAAATATATAGTAATCAAATGTTCTATTAAAAATGTAAATACTTCCTGTTCAGCTTCTGTAATTGGATTTTCTACCTTAACAATTACTACCGAGAAACTCCAGCTCAAAATCATTTTTATAGGAACTCTGAAACTACTCAAAAATTAATTTGATCTTCGTGAGGTGGGGACAAGCCTGTGGCTGAATAAATATAATCTTCATCTAAATATAGGGAGGAATTAGAATCAATAAACCAGTTCTGGTGTTTTTCTGCTATTCCCATGTACTTTGAATAAGCAAAATAACAGAGAATATTCAGTGGTAGAAAGAAGCTTAGAAAGACAAATGCTGCAAGCAAATGAACATACCGATCAACCTGGGGAAATTATGCTTCAGTAAGTTCCTACAAGCAGGCATTCCGTGCATCGGCATTAAAATTCATCTCTTAGGAATAAAGGTTTTCTGCCTATTTTTCCCATGGTTCTTGTGGGCCCTTTAACTAAGGCGCGTAGGCATCTATGTGTGTCCAACGCACATCAATTTGGAACTACCGCGAGCTCTGGGCGGTAATTCCATTTTTTTTTACGCACATCTGATACGTGTGGAAGAAAATATATATATTTATTTTTTACTGCGTGGTGCTAACCGGGTGGTAATCGGCAGTGTACGCATGCTGACGATTACCATCTGGTTAGTGCGTGAGACCTTACTGCTAACTCACCAGCGCAGGCCATTTTTCAGCACACCTTAATAAAAGGACCCCTTGCTATTTTAAATGACCACCTATCCCTTTTACTTACAACTTACCTCCAAAGATTAGGATTGAGGCCTTGATAGCACAGGTGCTCTGTGTCAAGGGACCAATGAATCCCAAATTGGCTTCTACCTCATTCTTCTCTGCTCCCAAATGTGTTCATATATCCTGATTTTCTCAGAAGAATTAAAACTTTGTTTATGGGCATGCACTGGAATAAAACTAGTTTTAGATCACCATTTGGATAGGAAGCTTCAAGCTCATTTTACTTGTTAGGTCTGCTCGTGTGCTGCAGTTTGGTGACCCTCAGGTCATGTCCATATTGGTTTGGTTTAGTAGATAAAGACAACCTTCAGGATCAGTATACCATCATATCAGTATACCAATGATATCAATGAGAACAATTTACTTTTCTTGCACAATTGCAGGAACAAAATCTGATTTCCAAGGAACTATTTCTCAAAAATATGATTCATTAAAAAATAGGGAGAAGAAGACCTCATAACGACCCACACCCACACACCTTGCTGATTCAAATTCCAGCAGTCAATAAATATGGTTGGTCCATCTGTAATCATGGGTCAAAAAACTCCCTCAGAAAATAAACGCTTAGCAGATCTAAAACAATTTTCAATTTTATTATACTATTCACATACACTAAATTGAGCAAAAAAAGTTTATAACAGCTTGATTTGCAATGCACTGCTGATTTTCCATATGGCTGAGGTCCCAACGGGGATCCATTTCATGGCAGCTTCCTCTGGAGACTCAGCCAAGAAATGTCCTGAAAGAAAATTCACAACCAAAAATAGGAATGCCTATGTTTACAGCATTGAGTCTTCATATCAATATTATTCAATCTACTAATGCTGTGCATTCATGTTCTAGCTTACAGCAACATCTGTGTTTAAAATGGCACCTACTATTTAAAAGGACTCTGTCAAGAAAATGCACCAATCAAAGCGTCAGTATGGTCAGCCAATCATGTCAGTTTACTGGATAAAGACACAAAAGCATAGAGCAAACTTTCAGTTCCCTTAAATACACTCTACTTTACAGTGGCAACAGATGGGAAAGTTCAGGATGTGTTCTTTTCTGAACAAGACCACAACAGTAGCCAATGTATACCTCAAGTTTCACTTTCCAATACCATGTCTGTATCTGATGAGTATTTTTATGGTTGGTTCCCCCCAAATGCCCAAACGATATTTTAAATGCATGCAAATAAATTGATTGGGAGGGGAGGGGGGGTGTTGTTTATATATTTTTTAACATTGGTTTTGACCCAAATTTAAATCTGGTCCTATATATTGTCATTGTGCACTTTAAAACCAGTGTATTTGTCTACCTGACACTTCTTATCTCACTGTGTTACTCACTTCCTTATGTGAAGTAATAAATTGTCAAGAATGAAACTGCAATACTCAAAAACATGTAAAACTGTTGTTCTTTGCTAATGTGTCTCTTTCTTCCAAGAGCTGACCTATACATATGAGAACAGCCTTTACAGCACCTCTGAATGACAGTTTTTAAATTACTTTTCAGGAGCCACTTTAGAAGGTGGAGATTGAGTGGCAGAAATAAAACAAGCATTAAGTCTATAATTCGGTGATTTTTTTCTCCTAATCTCCAAGGGGGTCTTTTACAAAGGTGCACTAGTGTTTTTAGCATGTGCTAAAAATGCTAGCAAACATTTGTAAAAAGGGCCCTAATGGTTTACACACTTTCTGGATAAGATGACAAAAAGAGTTCAAAATCAAAAGCAGGAGGTGGAAGGGGGGGGGGGGGGGGGGGGGGAGAGAGAGAGAGAATTGCAAAATGACAGTGACCTCTTCTGGAGTAGATTAAAAATGTGAGCTATAATAACATGTAACCAGGGCCGCCGAGAGACTGAGCCAGGCCTGGGGCAAGGCCGCCACCAGCCCCCCCCCCAAGGATCGCCGCTCTACCCCATCCCCACCTCCCCCAATCGCTACTGCTGTTGCCTCCCTCTCCTGCTCCCAAGCCGCCGGCGCTGTAATCCCCAGTCTCCAGCTACCTACCCTCAGCTCCCATCTGTCTGCCATCCAACCCCCTTTATTAAAAAAAAAAAATCTCGAAATTGGCAGCGCAGCGCCTTCTGTGTGAAAGCGGCAGATCGCCTGGGGTGGCCCTTCCCTCACTGTGTCCCACCCTCGCAGAAATAGGAAGTTACATCAGAGGAGGGTGGGACACAGTGAGGGAAGGCCCGCCCGAGGCGATCTGCTGCTTTCACACAGAAGACTGCACTGCCGATTTCGAGATTTTTTTTAATGTAGGGGACCAGGTCACTGGCAGACAGAAGGGAGCTGAGGGTAGGCAGGTGGAGACTGGGGACTGCGGCGCCAGCGGCCTGCAAGCAGGAGAGGGTGAGAGACCCTGGCGTCAGGCCCTCCTTGGAGTCCCGGGGCTGGGGAATTTTGCCTCCCCGTCCCCCCTCTTGGCGGCCCTGCATGTAATGTGAAAGTTGAAAGAGAGTTTCAAAAAAGATAATTAAGAGGGAAAGGAATGCTTTAATCAGGGCTGTCATGAGGGCTATGCAAGCACCTTGGTTGCACAGAACATAAAAATCACTCCTCATCTTTTGTTCTCTCTGTGGTGGCCATAGTGCAGTGCATGAGGTGGGGTTAGGGCACTAAGGTGTGTGCTACAGAGGACACAATTCCAGCTCGGGATGCTCCTGGGTTATTGATGCCTTTCAGTGATATCAGTGCAATTGTGCATGGATTTGGTAAATCAGTATCTTACTAGTGTTAAGATTGCAGCCAATGCCCTTTTGGAGTGGAGGAGTAGTTTAGGGGCCCTTTTACTAAGCAGCATAGGTGCCTACACACACCCAACATGCACCAATTTAGAATTACTGCCTGGTTACTGCATGGCCCATACAGAAATTTCATTTTTTATGCGCGTCCACTACCTGTACCAGAAAATATATTTTATATTCTGTCATGCAGTGAAAATTGGACAGTAACGCTGACTTGACGTGCATAGACGATTACCACACGGTTAACGCGAGAAATCTTACCACTAAGTCAATGGCTAGCGGTAAGGTCTCAGACCCAAAATAGAAGCATGGCAATTTTTATTTTGCTGCACGTCCATTTTCAGCAAAAATAAAAAAGGTATTTTTTGCAGGTGTGCTGTAAACAAACCTGGGCCTACACGATCACAAGCCATTTTTCAGTGCACCTTAGTAAAAGGACCCCTTAGTGATTAAAACACTGAGGGGCCCTTTTACTAAGCAGCAGTAAAAAGTGGCCTGTGGTAGTGTAGGTGCATGTACTGGGCATGCACCAGGCCAGTTTCTACTGCATCTACAAAAAAGGACTTTTTTTTTCATGAGACAGGAAAAGGGCCTACAGTAAAAATGAAACCAGTGCACTCCCAAAACTGTCCTGAGCCCTTAACACCACCCATTGATCTAGCGGTAAAGGCTCACACGCTACACGCGTGGTGACGGTCGGCGCATGCCAAGTGCTGATTACCACCGGAACTGGCGTGCGTAGGAGGAAATAAATAATTCACCCACATGTTGTGGGTGCATGCCAAATCTGAAATTACCATCAGGCAGCAGTCTCATTTGGGTGTGTGCTGCATGTGTGTAGAGCGTACCACTGCTTAGTAAAAGGGCCCCTGAGCTTGTCTTGCAGGGGTGGCTGGTTTAAATCCCACTGCTGTCTCTTGTGATCATGGGCAAGTCAAGTAACCCTCCATTACCTCAGGTGTAAAATTAGATTGAGAACCCTCCAGGGACTGGCAAATACCTAGTGTACATTAATATAACTGATAAAAAAATGAAGACGACACTTTGATAATGAAAATTTAAAAATATTTATTAACCATAAAAAATAATGCAGAATTAGGGAGAAAAGGCCTGAACGGCCGAAACACAGCTGTGTTGAGTCCTTTTCTCCCTAACTCTGAATTATTTCTTAAGGTTAATAAATATTTTTACATTTTCATTATCGAAGTGTCGTCTTCATTTTTTAATTTTTTAATTTATTATTTTTTATATTTTTAATTTTTATTTTTCTTAGTCATCTTCGCTGTTTTGTCCATTATTGTTTTTTGCGGAGATTGTTTTTTTCTGGTTTTTTTTTTTTGCATTAATATAACTGACCATGAGTTACTACTGAAAAAGATATGAGCAAAACTTGAATAAAGTAACACTTTTTCAGCCTTATTGGCACAGTGTGTGCGACCTTATCAATACAGTCTAGCTCATATTCCCTTACTAAATTGATATCTTTCAGTGTTATTGCTACACCATGCTTTCTTTTGGTAATCAGTTTCTTGTGAGTGTTACTGGTTGTGTGCACTGCTTTGGTAAATTGACCTGCTTCAGTGTTATTGGTGACATGTGCGCTTCTTTAGTAAGTCAGCAGTTTTCAATATTAGCAATGCAGTGCACTCTTTTTTTAGTAAAACTATCACTTTTTCAGTGCTATTGGTAGAGTGCAATAGTGGTAATTCAGCCCTTTTTCAATCTTATTGATGCAGTATGCACTCCATGATGAATCAGTGCCTTCTAAGTATTATCAATGCAGTGTGTGCTTGGGACAAGGGATATGGGAGCATGATCTAAGAGGTGACAAATCCTCAGTAATCTGAACGTGACATAGGTCCAAAATGTTCAGAACATCATTCTTTGTGAATTTGTCCCAATCTATGGTCCTTGTTGCTCATCGAATTTTATAGAACCCCTTTGAAAATGTTGGAAGTAGATTTGCTTCAATATAAAATGTGTTTGGATACTGCTGTGTAATTGGGAGCCATGTCATATATGCTGTTCTACTGTCAGGATTTGCATCATTTTTTAGTCATAGATTCAGAGATTCTTAGGGGTGAATGGTGAAATAATGTATAGCTGTT
The DNA here is from genome assembly GCF_901765095.1 of Microcaecilia unicolor. Classification (NCBI taxonomy): domain Eukaryota; kingdom Metazoa; phylum Chordata; class Amphibia; order Gymnophiona; family Siphonopidae; genus Microcaecilia; species Microcaecilia unicolor. Next base: position 314,203,828 of record NC_044034.1, on the reverse strand, counting down.
TTAGAATCTAGCAGGATCAATTTTTTTTAACAGTGGCTGTGGTATTTTAAAAATATGTATGTTCAGAATGTCTACCTGAATAAGCAGTGGTGCTGAATGTATGTATATGATCACTGCTTGTAGCTATGGCTAGATTCTATATACGGTGCCAAAAAATCGGCACCGAAAAAGTGCTATTCTATAAGCCACATGCCTAAATTTATGGACATAAATTCAATTAAATCTAATTAGTGTCAATAATTGCTTGTTAAAAGTCCATTATTGGCGCTAATTGGCTATTTATTCAATTTTTGGCGACTTTTATAGATTTAGGGGGTATATGTATGGGTGAGCAGGCTGCAAGCAGCGTCTGTCAAGTGCTGCTGATACTGCTGGGGACTTCCTGGGAGACGTGGAGGGGCATTTTCGAAAGGGACATTGGGGAAACCCGCATTTTCGAAACAAGATGGATGTCCATCTTTCGTTTCGAAAATACCATCAGAGACGTCAAAAATCCTTAAATTTGGACGTCCCTAGATTTGGTCGTCCCTAGACATGGATGTTTCTGACTTTTGGCAATTTTGGAAATCAAAGATATTCATGTCAAAAATGGCCAAATGCCATGGGAGAAGCCAGCATTTGTAGTGCACTGGTCCCCCTGACATGCCAGGACAGCAACCGGGCACCCTAGGGGGCACTGCAGTGGACTTCATAAATTGCTCCCAGGAACATAGCTCCCTTACCTAGTGTGCTGAACCCCCCAACCCCACTACCCACAACTGTACACCACTACCATAGCCCTTACGGGTGAAGGGGGGCACCTATATATGGGTACAGTGGGTTTGTGGTGGGTTTTGGAGAGCTCGCTGTTCCCTGCACAAATGTAACAGGTGGTGGTGGTGGGGGGGGGGGGGGTATAGGCCTGGGTCCACCTGTCTGAAGTACACTGCAGTACCCACTAAAACTGCTCCAGGGACTTGCATTTGCTATCATGGACCTGAGTATGACATCTGAGGCTGGCAAACAGGCTGGCACAACATATTTTGAAAGATGTTTTTTGAGGGTGGCAGATGGGGTTAGTGACCACTGGGGGAGTAATGGGAGGTCATCCCCAATTCTCTCCGGTGGTCATCTGGTCAGTTCGGGCACCTTTTTGTGCCTTAGTCGTAAGAAAAATAGGTTCGGGTGAAAACGTCCAAGTGTTCGTCAGGGAAGTCCTTGTTTTTTTTCAATTATGGGTCAAGGACGTCCAATTGTTAGGCACGCCCAAGTCCTGCCTTCACTACGCCTCCGACATGCCCCCTTAAACTTTGGCCGTCCTTACGACGGAGTGCAGTTGGAGACGTCCTAAATCGGATTTCAATTATACCGATTTGGACGTCCCTGGGAGGAGGATGTCCTTCTTCCGATTTATGTTGAAAGATGGACATCCTTATCTTTCGAAAATGTGCCCAATGGTGTAAGAAAATTCCCTGACGCAGATAAATAAAATGTTGGCCAACGATGGAAATTTTTGAATTGAGATTATCCATTGGATTGTTTTCTGCTTGATTATGTTGAATACAGATGCTCACTTCATCAAGATAAGTTCACATTAAAGTTAATAAGTACTCCTACCTTTACCATCCTTCTTCCTGCCCATCTTATCTATCCACATCTAAATGACCACCTCATTACTTACTATATTACAGCTGCATCCACTCTATGTTACTTTATTAACCTGAAATACTATGTAAGCCGCACTGAACCTGCTAGTGAGTGGGAAAGCGCGAGGTATAAGCATTACAAATAAATAAATAAATAATAAATAAATAAATTAATGCATATATTTTTTTGTTTGAACACTAATTTTGGAAGGTTATTTAGCCTCCTTTAAAGGTTGCACTTTAACAGTAGGTAGCCGAGACTGCATATGCACAAGAGTCCAATTCGATACCGAGGAAAATCAAACTAGTAATAGGGCCCTCAGTTTTCCCTGGAGGTAGTAGAATTCCCAAGACTTCCGCCGTACTATGAAAAGTACACATTAATTCCACACATTCAATGAAGTCTCCTGCACCCCAAATAAAAAAAAATCACCTAAATAATGAATCACCTCATTCCTTCCCAAATGTTGCACAACTAACCAAAAACAAACCACAAACAATGGCGGAAGATGAACCAAAACAGACCAGAAAAACCATAAGGAGTAAGAGCACCAGAAAAGTTTAATGGGACCCTACACGGTCCGTGTTTCGGCCAACAGGCCTTCCTTAGGGGTCTAAAATAAAACAGAACAAATAAATTAACATATGTACAACTTAAATGTAAAAGTACAAATGTTCCAAAATTAAAAACATTAAAAATACAAAATAAAAAACAAGGTTAAAAACAAATTCAGATTAAAAACTATTCCAAAAATATCAAGAGAATGCCAAAACATATAAATACACATCACAGACATACTAAAAATATCAGAGCTATATGATAGAAACAAATTATGCCATGTGAAATATGGGTTATATGCTAAAAAAACAATGACAATACTAATATATAATGAAAGACACAATCTTACACTTCATGAATAAGATACAATTATATAGCATCATTTGGAATATTACAGAATAACATAGATTGTGTCTTTCATTATATATTAGTATTGTCGTTTTTTTAGCATATAACCCATATTTCACATGGCATTTATATGTTTTGGCATTCTCTTGATATTTTTGGAATAGTTTCTAATCTGAATTTGTTTTTAACCTTGTTTTTGATTTTGTATTTTTAATGTTTTTAATTTTGGAACATTTGTACTTTTTTTTAGACCCCTGAGGAAGGCCTGTTGGCCGAAACACGGACCGTGTAGGGTCCCATTAAACTTTTCTGGTGCTCTTACTCCTTATGGTTTTTCTGGTCTGTTTTGGTTCATCTTCCGCCATTTTTTGTGGTTTGTGTTTGATTTTACGGGAGATTCGGACTTTCCTTTTGTGGGTTTTGCACAACTAACCAATGCAAAAAGATTGCAAAAGCTTCAAAATATGCACAAGACAGTGCACACCTATCGGCATGCATCTACCAAAATAATAAACCCCTTCAAAATAAAATCCAAGCAAATAGAAGGAAAGAGGATGGACCAGAAGCAAACAAAAAGCAGCCTCTGTATCATTTTTTTCATCAAGGCCCCTGGACTCAGATTATGCAGTAAACTCACTACATCATCATAAGAAGTATACTGAACAGTATAGTTTCATGTGTCAATAAATAAATTTACACTACACTTCTCTGGATAGAGAAATTATGAATCAAATGGTATTTTCCTGGTTCCTTCTTTGGGATAATCCCCAGAGAAGACACCATAAAATCTAACAAAGGGTTAACCAGAAAAGGTTCTGCAATATGACCAATCAATAGCTCCTTTTTCAATTTTTTACTCACTATTTCCGGATGCCTTACTACTGAAAATGCATTCCCCAAGATTCTATATAGCGCACCTAGAGATCCACACCAAAGTCTAGGCATATTCAATAACAATGCACATAAATTAATTGTCTTAACAAGCTAATAAATGTTGATAACAGCACTTAACAAACAATAATGAGCACTAATCGGCAATAATTAGAATTTACACGCACAACTCGCTAATCATATTCTGTAATTAACTGCACCTAAATTCGAATGCGTGCAGTTTAAGAGGGGCATAGCTATGGGCAGGGAAATGGGCATTCCAAAATTCAGAATCGCGGTTATAGAATATGGCCCAGGGTGCGCAAATCCACATGAAGGGATTTAGGTCACATTTTTGTTGGTCTCAATGGACACGTGTTGTTTTAGGCACTAGGATTTCTGTATAAGCATATTCTATATATCGTACCTAAATCTAGGTGCCGCATATGAAATATGCTTTGGTGGAAATCTTTATTTTGCATGGATTTTCTAGGTGCTATATATAGAATCTGGCCTATTGCGGGGCTAATGCACTAATGGAGAACCTTCAAAAGGAATAACAAAACCTTTCAAGAAACCATCCCATAAAAGCTCAGCATCTACAACATTAGGATATATCAGCAGCTAATCTTGTAAAGCAATTTCATCAATGGGCGAGGGGGGCTTGTCTAGCAACTCCTCTAACTGGCAGTCCACCCACTCTAGATCCTATTCCTCTTCCAATGAGTCTGAAACCAATACATCTGAAAGCTGGGTGGATATCTGCACACTGGCTGCAACGATGTTGGAACTTACATGCTGTACAATCACATTGCCTGGCATTGAATTGGAAACATTTCCACCTGAAAATCATCGACTTGCAGTAGAATTCCCAACTGACCCAAACTGTCCAGCGAAATTGGAAGAGGTAAATCGCCTGGCTCCTGAGTTAGGGAAAAATTGGCCAGGACCACCTGCTGAGAAGGTGACCCCAGCAAGGGCCCCTGAATGAAAGGGGCAGAACCGAGATGGTGTCATCTCCTCCAACCATATGTCCATATCATGAACACCACAGTTGTCAGATTTATCTTGAGTCATACTCTTCTGAAACTGCTCATCATAATTGAACCAGGACCAGCCCCCATAAGTTAGAAAAGCTCAGAATATAAAGTCTGAATAACACAGCATACCAGGATATAAGGCAGGCTTAGCTGCACCTACAACACTGGCAAACACATGAAAACCTAGAAGCCAGTTAAAAATATGTTGAAACTTGAGACCTGAGAAGAAGGTAGAAGAGAAAATGGATGGTGAAGTGATGAAAGCAGAAAGTGGGTCTTGTGGTTTTGAGGTATGCAGTTTTTTGAGATGGGAATAAGACTGGGAAGAAGAAAAACTGTAGTGGAGTCATTGGAAATATTAGAAAGGAAAATACAAATCTATGGAAACAGAATGTAACACACACACATACAGTTGGCAGGTGGCCAGTTGGAGTGCTGGGTAGCAGAAGTAGAGATCTGAGTAAAATAAGGTGGACCGTGGAGTCACCCCCTGAAAAATGCCGGAAGGAATATGCAAATGGGCTGTAAGACCTTCCCCAGCTCCTGGCAGGTGATCAGTGGAAATGGTGGGTAGCAAGAACAGAGTACCAAATAGATCGGGGTGGACCAGGGAGTCACCCTGGAGAAGCTGGGAGAAATATGCAGATGGACTGCAAGACCCCTCCCCCCTAGCAAACATGCATAGTGTGCCCCTCCTCACTGGGTCTCAACCACAGTGGATGCTGAAGACAAGCAGCAATTTGGCTGGTGATGTTCTCCAGGCCCTGCTGACCCAAAAAGAGTGTTAGGCCAGGAAGTGGAACACCATGATTGGTAGGTTTCCAAGGCCTACATGGCATGGTTTGGGCCAGGTAGTGAAGAAGCCAGTCAGCCCACAAAATAAAAATATATGGATTTCCACCTGTGTGTTGAACAGCTGAGCTGTAGACAGACTAAAGGATGTGTTGCTAATGAGGGGATGGGGAGATTTTTGCTGGGCGATAGTTGCTAGAGTGGGAAAGGGATAGACATAGTAAATAGAAGCTTATGGAATGTGGGTAGACATTTATGATAGGAGAAGAAATGACTGAAGATTAAGGTGGAAAGAGAGGAATGAATAATAGGCATACATGCACATACCCACTTTGAAGAACATCTTTGAGAAATGTTTACAGCATGATTCATTGAATAAATCTTTCTAATCTTTTTTCATACGAGATGAAAGAATTGTCTTTGAATTGAATGAGAGCATAATATCATTTGATTTCTCTTTTCATTTGCAAAATAATACAATACTTAAATCTGTCCAGATTTACATCCAATAACCCACCAGAAAAATCTCACAAATTCGAGGAAGATCTTCCAAAAAAAAAAAAAAATATATATATATATATAATAAAAGGGTTGCAAAATATGCTGAGAATAAAATATGGACTATTGTTAAATGTTATAAACAAGGATTAATGAGGATTACATTAACCCCCCCCCCCCCCCTATGATATGCTTGGCTCATTGAATTATTCAGTCAATGAGGAGGTGGGTACGTGTATCTGATAGATCCTATCATAGCTCTATTATTCTACTGACCGCTGAGGAATATTTGAGAAGCTGAGCATAACCAAGATTGATGCAATTGTTAGCTCCCTTCACTGTCTAAATGTTGATAGTGCATTGCTAATTATTGTAGATAATTGATTATTAGCATCCAATTATCAGCACTAATTGCAGCATTATTCAATTAAATTGCGAGTTCAAATTGGGTGTGTACCCAAATTTGCACATCCAATTTTAAGGTCCAATTTTGGGGAAAATGTACATGACAACTTGGCAATGCACACCCCAGGAGACTACAGAAACTTCAGCTAAAGAGAGAGGAAAGAAGGCAGTGGTGCCAAAGTTCACATCAATCTCAGATAAAGGTTGGCATGATTGCCATATGCACTTCAATGGAATTTTCATTGGGGTACAATCACAAATAAAGAGTTAAACACTTTCAATGCACTTACATTTAATTTTCTGATAAGTGCACAATGTTTCAATTCATACAGCTACAAATGTGCACACAAGAAAGAATCCATGTGCCAATGACTAAGGTAATTGCACAGATCAGATGTTTACTTTGGAATCAGACACAGCTTAAACCTACCAAGTGGCTGGGGCTAAATGATTTCAATTGTGTTCCATTAAAACAGTGTCACCCAAAAGGTGAAGGATTCCCATGAAGCCACATCACATTGATGGAATGTAACACCAGAGGAGTGATGATTGGCTATGCTTAGAAAGAGCACATGGATACAGCACATCACAGCATCTGGCATTTGGTGAGTGGAGGAAAAGAGGGAAAGGAAATCACTCACATGATGTCACATTACTGAAACTGTGTAGGTGGAAAATAAGGTCCACAGGACCCAACAATGATATGGTGAATCTTTAAGATCATTATGATAAGCAACAATGATCCTCTGTAAATTAAAAGACTACTTATGTACTTCCAAGATTCAGCTTGGTACAGTTTGGGTTACATATGCATGTTTTCGGTGTCTATTGTTTAATAATGATGTCTTGTATAATTAGTTATGTAGATTAGCAAGAATTCATTTTAAGGTAAGCAGACACTTCACTATTGTGTCACACATTCTTTTAATCCTTGGATCAATCTTGCTCCCCATAAGACAAAAAGTACATTTTCCAGAAAGCATCTTATGAGCTATAATTAAATCACATCCTCACACATTTTGGAAGAGACCAACAGAGCGAAAATGCATTTAAAATAATGTTAATTAAATACACTCAGACAAAGTAATTATGCTATTGGTGTTTGCCAACAATGCGATTACTTTTATGTAATTTAGTATGATAAATATGTATGTAAATCACACTTGCAAAGTTTTGGACTATATTCCAAATGACATGCATTTAGCTGCTATTTTATAAAGTCATGAGTAATTGGTTCATTAGGTGATGCAATACATCTGCACTTTAAGTTCCAGTGAGGTTTGCAGTTTCTGCAAAATAGCTTTTCAGCTACCACCATACTGATCAGCTGTTTCTCACCAATGAGCTACTGATTGACTGTGACCCACAATTTTATCTTCTAATATCTGCTACCCACTATAACCTATTCTTCATCCTATAATTTAAATAAGGCCCTAGTGATATGTTGTATAAAAATAGCCTTGATATCCAGAAATATGAGCCAAGAGATGAAAAAACTAGGGAAAGAGAAGGGGATAGCAGTTGTTTGCAAGTAGAAAGGAAAATACGAAAAGACTCACTTAAAGATTGATAGTTGCAGCCCATGGCACTTGTTTACATCACTTATTTGTGTCCTCTCAGTCACAACCCCTTCATATTTACGAAAAAGACAACCAGTGTTCCACCACTGATGCATAGTAAAGGTTGATGTATCCTTCCAATTCACAGCTATATGTTTAATAGCAATAGCTAACAAGAAATTAAATGTATATCTCCTTTAGAAATTGGGGTTTGGAAACCCATCAATTTCCAAATAATAATCTTTTGTGTGAGCAATTCATGAATACCAAAAATAGTCGAGATTGGTTTCAAATATCTGCTCAATAATACTGAATTGTCCACATTCACAATGGATATGTGACAGGGTATCTATCTGTGTCTTGCATGCTCAGCACCTATTTCCTTGTGAAAAATAATACAAAATCTTACAATAGCAACTGATTTCCTGAGGAGTAAATGTTAAAAAAAAAAGTGGAACAGTGGTCTGAATTTGTCACAGGAATCAGGACATTCTTGCACTGTCCTTGTTGACTTTTTATAAATGAGCCCCAGCTGCCAGTATCTGCATTTAAATGCACCCTGAGCTTTATTCATGTTTATTGTACAATGATAAGAAACAAACTCATTTGGATTACATTAAAATTCAATTAAAGAAATACACTCATGTCCATCCCTATCACTGTTCTACAGATGTACATAGGTGCATGCATTTCCCAGACCCATCTTCATCAAATTGTTGCCCTTGGAGACAAGATGTGCATTATAAAAGGTATTCTACATAGGATATTTTTGAATACAACTTTTTCATGCATTTCCTACAGCAGAGGTATAAGCAGAAGGTTATACTCTGAATGTATCCCCATGCTTGACTTCCTGGGCATTCAATTCTAGCATTGTGGAAACAGGCAGCTAAAAGTCCAGATATTTTCTCAGGTTCAGGTTTATTATATTTGATTAACCACCCAAAGAACAAACATCCATCAGGCGGTTCTCAATGGCAGAACCAACAAAAGATAGTACACATTAGATGGCAATAAGGTTTATGAGTCTAAAATATAATCAATAATAACACATATTCATGAACTAAAAATATTAGACAGTATTTATTTGTTATACAGATACATACATGCGCACACACACACATACACACGGATGTTCAATATTGGTGTCCAGTCCTGACCTAGTATTGAATTTATGGGCTCACTTCAACCTGCAGTGGTCAGCGGATTAAAAGCCATTGACCATCACAAGCTGAATATTACCTCCTTTATTTTCTCTACCCAATAATCTGAGTTGGCAAAAGGATAAAGATTCTAAAGATTCGGGGGGTGGGGGGGGGGGGGGGGGGGGGAAGGAGCCACAGGCCATCTCCTTCTCTGTAGCCAGCAATGATATTAATCATGGTCACAGGAGAGAGAGCGGAGCCTGCATTTCTGGGCCAGGCTGGCAGCAGTGATCATGACTACAGCAGAGGGATCAGGATGCAGCATTTCCAGCCCGAGCTTGTGACAGCACAGATACTTTCAGGATTCAGTGGTGCTGATTGCTGGTGGGAGGAAGGGATAAAGCAGAGCTGCAACATTTCTTCCTTCTCCCATTGATCATTAGGAGTGGGAGGAAGCAGGCTTTGGGGAGATTTCAAGCAGCTGGCTCCCACTCTTTAGCTTGCAGGCACATGTGTTTTTTAAGGAAAGCATGGACTTTCTGTCTGTCAAATTTTTGGGGACACATCTTCCAGCTCTTGGTTTGAAACACCAGTATGTCCCGACACACTGGTTGAGAAACACCACTCCAGAGAGGCTTGGGACAATGTCCATTACTAGGCCCAGTTATTAATGTACATATATAGCCTTGAGAATAACGTAAAGGTGTAGCAGAGACCTCACTACCAGAAAATATAAGGTTACATAAGTTGCTACTCTAAGGAAAAACCATAACAGAAAACCAACATATACTTTCTATAGTTAACCCTTTATAAACAACTATCTTACCACAGCCCTGATTTCTGAAATGATAGCAGCTGAGGTGTTCTATCTTGATGTGTTGATTCGCTTATATATAAAGGGGGCTGGGTACAGCACTTGTTTTAAGGACAGTTTCCTTGGAAGTGTACAATATTTGCAGGGGGGGGGGGATCTACCATTATTCAAACCAACCCTCTGGCTTAGGGCTAAGTTAGTTGAAAGGAAAAGCAGAAGAGGTCTGAAGCACAGATCACCTAGATACTACATCTTTCAACATACAACCCATTACCAATACAAGGGTACCTCCAGGTACCCACAGCTAGCACCAGCTTCATACGTGGAAACTTGCAAAATCCCCATGGTTGATAACAGACGCCCACAAACTCTTTGCAATCTCCTAACTGCACATGCAAGATTTAACCATCTGCACCTGCTGCCAGTCAGAGAAACAAAAAGTTGAATGTTGGCATCAGTCCGATACTTTGAACTATTCCAGTGCTTTGGAACAATGTTAATTACTTGCTGTGCCTTTCTATGGATTGCTGTTCTGTGCTTGCTGTTCACGCTTTCTTGGGCCATGTTAGTGCGTGGGCTACACGTTGCTCCAAGAATCAATAGAAGTTTGGTGGGCGCAGCCGTCACACCCCTCTCTTTAAATGTAACAAAAATACCGTTTGGCATACCTCATCATTTTTCATTAATTGGTTTCTGATACTGCAATTGAAACCCTAGTTGCTGGAGCCAACACGTCTCTAAGGTCTATTGAAGAGGAAGCTGGATCTTAGGGAACAGTTGTTCTACCCAGTTGGAAAACATTGTACTGATACTAATCGACCTAAGTACACCAATAGATGGCCCTGTGGGGAAGAATATGTTATTTTATGCTCTACTAAAAGGTTATATGTAATCATTATAAGTGCTAAAACAACTGCATGAAAAGATAGGCTCTGCAATACAGTTACATTTTCCAGCATATTGCTACAGTTGAATAACAATGTGTGATATTATTTTTGAGTGTCTATTATTATAGCTTTCTGCCTAGAGAACAGGCTATCATATTCAGGTCTGCTCTTTCAATCATGGAGAGCAGTCAGGGGATATGAGGGATGGGGTTTGGGAGCAGGGAAGGGAGAAATAACCTAGTATGTGTTTTGTATATGAGGAGGCCAACACTGGGCTCTACACTACTTGCCACTTTTGAACTGCTGTTTCTGCAGAGCATATAAACCAGCCTTCATTGCCCATGTGCTGCAGGCTAACCATGTCCCAATCAAGAGCTTTGCACTGAAAAAGCTCACAGCAGCAGAGGCGTGATTACTAAGAAGAGCCCTATGAGGACCCAAAGTGACTGTGGGGCCCTTTCACTAAGCCGCGTAAGCGCCTACGTGCGCCCAAAGTGCGTCAATTCCGAGTTACCGCCCGGCTACCACGTGGCCCGGGTGGTAATTTCATTTTTTTAGTGCGTCCACTACGCGCATTGGAAAATATATTTTATTTTCCAGTGTGCAGTGAAAACCAGGTGGTAATCGGCATTGCACACACATTGACCATTACCGCCCGGCTAATGTGTGAAACCTTACTGCTAAGTGAATGAGTGGCAGTAAGGTCTCAGACCCAAAATGGACGCGTGCCAATTTTTATTTTGCCGCACGTCCATTTTTTGGCAAAATTTTAAAAAGGCCATTTTTTACAGGCTCGCTGAAAAATGGTTCTGCGCGGGTCCTAAACACGTGCCTACATTAGCGCAGCCCATTTTCAGTGCACCTTAGTAAAAGGACCCCTGTATGCCTTAAAGGTCTTGTTCACTTCAAAGGCAATTCTATAAGCTGATATCTAAATTTAGACAAAGATAGTGCACCTAGTTTATAGTTTATGGACTAGTAATGCTTATTCATGGAATTGACACCAATAATTAGCAGTTATAGAGGGGCATAATCGAACGCGAACGCCCATTTGTAAAAACGTCCATCTCCGAGAACGGGTCCGTGAAGGGGCGGGCCGAACTGTATTTTCGAAAAAAATGGACGTCCATCTTTTTTTTAGAAAATACATTGGATTAGGGCGTTTTTTGAGTTGGGTGTTTTTGTTTTTTAGCGATAATCGAAACCGAAGCGTCCCAGCTCAAAAACGACCAAATCCAAGGCATTTGGTCGTGGGAGGGGCCAGCATTCGTAGTGCACTGGTCCCCCTGAGATGCCTCTATGCCAGCCTCAAATATCATACCTAGCTCCATGACAGTAGTATGCAGGTCCCCAGAGCAATTTTACTTTAGTTGGTGCTGCGCGGGACCCATGTGTCAGCTAAACAGCGGTGATTGGCTGACAGAAACTTGGAGGGACTTAATGGAAAGGGAAGGATGTCTAATCAGTGGTGCACTGGTTAGAGCACTGAGCTTGTAATCAGAAGGTTGCTGGTTTGATTCCCCCTTTTACTATCCTGGTAATTTAGACGTCCCTGACTGCACTTGCTTGTTTTTTTTTTTCTTCCGATTTTTCCTCTCTGCATGGGTCCCGCACAGCACTAACTAAACTAAAATTACTTCGGGGACCTGCATACTGCTGTCATGGAGCTGGGGATGACATTTGAAGCTGGCTTACAAGTTGGGAAAAAAGTGTTTAACATTCGTTTTTTTTTGGTGGGAGGGGGTTAGTGACCACTGGGGGAGTCAGGGGAGGTCATCCCCGGTTCCCTCCAGTGGTCATCTGGTCATTTAGGGCACTTTTTTGGGACCTGTTCGTGAAAAAAACGGGTCCAACAAAAGTGACCTAAATTCTCTCTGAAAACGCCTTTCTTTTTTCCATTATCGGCCGAGCACGCACATCTCTGCTCAGCCAATAACCACGCCTCAGTCCCGCCTTCACCACGCCTCCGACACGCCCCCGTCAACTTTATGCGTTCCCGTGACGGAGTGCAGTTGGAAACGCCCAAAATCGGCTTTTGATTATACTGATTTGGGCACCCACAAGAGAAAGACGTCCATCTCCCGATTTAGGTCGGAATTTGGGCGTTTTTCTCTTTCGAAAATAAGCCTCATAGTGCACTAAATCAGTTAGAGCTGGATTCTAGAAATGGTGCTCATTAATGGGGCTGGAAAAGTTTGGCAATAAACGCAATTCTAGAAAGGACATGCACCCTTTATAGAATTGCACTTAATGCTGATTTCCATGCCATAACATTGGGCCCCAGGCTTACGCCTGCAGAAACCTGGTGTAAATGCTGGTGCCTAAGTAGGGGGCACTGACCCTCTTTTCTGTAACAATGCACGCAACTTTTCAAAACGCTCCTGACATGTCCATGCCTCTCCCATGGCCCCACTCCCTTTTGAGTTGTCTTATAGAGTATCGTGTAAACAGATGCATGTGTAAATCCTAATTGGAGCCAATTAGCGTCAATTGAATATCTAGCATCACCGCGGACCATGGGAGTTAGCCTGGCTAACTTGCAGTCCTCTTCTGAAAGAACATGTACTCTTTGCAGACAGAGAGCATTTTGCAAAGTTGCCACAAGGGGCAAGAGCCAGGGGGCTCTGCTCCTGCCCCCAACAACCATCACTGGACCACCAGGGATTAAGGTAGGCCCGGGGGGGGGGGGGGCTACATGATCTATGGGGGGGTTGGGGGGACAGGTGGCATTTGCGGGGGGTGTGTGTGACTTTTGATGGGGTGTTGGGAGGGGAGGGGATACGATATTTCAGGGATTCGGGGGAAGAATTTCAATTTTATAAAAAACAAAAGAAGACTTATGTGGGTCCCAGCTCAATATTCAGCTGGGGCCCGCAGAAGCTTAAGTGAGTGAATTTAGGAGAGCTTTTGAGCTGTCCTAAATTCATCTGCTTAAGCTTAGGCGGGCATCAGCTGAATATCGCTGGCACCCGCATAAGCCCCAGCTCCTCCCCAACATGCCCCCTGGCCTGCCCCTGATGGACCACTTTCCCTGCCTGGTTTAGTACCGTTGAATATCGGTGGCAATTAGATGGGGACAGGTACTTTAAGTGGGCCAGAGCCTCTCCAGCCCGCTCAAATAGCTCTGAATATTGACCTCTCTATATTTTTATATGGTGCCTGATAAATCGGTGCTGAAAATATTTCTGCCTAGGCGTATTCTATACTATACTATAGCAGGACATGTTTATCCACTCCTACCCTAGCTAAGATAATATTCAACCACCTTTCTGACCTCATTTGCAACTTTCTTTTAATTAGTACCTTATTTTCTTACTCATGTTACTCTATCTGTATGTTTGATCTTTGCTTGCACCCTAAGCTGTCTATTAAAATGTTTTATTGTATATTGTGTTCACATTTTAATGTAGCACACTAAGAGGGGGCATTTTTGAAAGGGACATCCATGTTTTAATATGGACATCCATCTTTCGTTTCGAAAATACCGCCAGGGACGTCCAAATCCATAAATTTGGTCGTCCCTAGACTTGGTTGTTTCTGATTTTCGGCGATAATAGAAACCAAGGACGTCCATCTCAGAAACGACCAAATGCAAGCCCTTTGGTCGTGGGAGGAGCCAGCATTTGTAGTGCACTGGTCTCCCTGACATGCCAGAACACCAACCGGGCACACTAGGGGTCACTGCAGTGGACTTCATAAATTGCTCCCAGGTACATAGCTCCCTTACCTTATGTGCTGAGCCCCAACCCCCCCCCCCCCAAAAAAAAAAAAACCCACTACCCACAACTGTAAACCACTACCATAGCCCTTATGGGTGAATGGGGGCACCTAGATATGGGTACAGTGGGTTTGTGGTGGGTTTTGGAGGGTTCGCTGTTTCCTCCACAAATGTAACAGGTAGGGGGGTATGGGCCTGGGTCCACCTGCCTGAAGTGCACTGTACCCACTAAAACTGCTCCAGGGACCTGCATGCTGCTGTGATGGACCTGAGTATGACATCTGAGGCTGGCAATCAATATTTTTAAAGATATTTTTTGAAGGTGGTAGGGGGTTAGTGACCACTGGGGGAGTAAGAGGAGGTGATCCCCGATTCTCTCTGGTGGTCATCTGGTCATTTCGGGCACCTTTTTGTGCCTTGGTCGTAAGAAAAACACGACCAGGTAAAGTTGTCCAAGTGTTCGCCAGGGACGTTCTTGTTTTTTTCTGTTATGGGTCAAGGGCGTCCAATTGTTAGGCACGCCCAAGTTCCGCCTTCGCTACACCTCTGACTCGCCTCCTTGAACTTTGGACATCCATGCGACGGAAAGCAGTTGGGGACGTCCAAAATTGGCTTTGGATTATACTGATTTGGACGACCCCTGGAGAAGGACGTCCATCTTCCGATTTGAAAATGAGCCCATATGTCATACTATGTATTGTTGTTGTTTAAATATTTTTACTGCTGTAATTGTCTATTGCTTATATTTGACTTATTCTTGCTGTACACCGCCTTGAGTGAATTCCTTCAAAATGGCAGTAAAGGAATTCTAATAAATAAATTCTGTACACCACGTCTAGATTTAGGCGCAGTTTATAGAATATGCCTAGCTGATGTATTCTGTAATCGTGCACATAGATTTTTGGAATGCTGACAATCCGCTCATTCTATTCCCATGATCACACTCGCTTTTTGGCAGCATGCATTAGAATTTACACGCACTACTTTACAGAATATGCTTAGCCAGTTGTGCATGCAAATTCTTACTAAGGCCAACTAGTATCAATAATTGCTTGTTAATTGGCAATTATTGGCACTGATTGGCTTGTTAAGTAATTAAATTGCACGCACAAATCCAGAATATGACCGGATTTGCACATGCAATTTTGTTTGCGCTATATAGAATCCGGGGGTTAGCAGTTAACAGGTTATATTACGTGATATTACCGTCTATGTGAGAATATCCAGGGCATTGCCGGTTAAATTTGGCAGCCAAATCGGGCCACCCAAATAGCAGGTCTATCTTTGGCCACTGTAAATTGGCCAGCACTGAATACCCAGGCTTACCACTGATTGCAGGAGGCAGTCCGGCTAATTTTCGCAGTCAGAATATTGGCCCCAAATATATTAGGATCTGACATGGGCTGTGATTCAACTAGATGCCTGCATCAGGGGTCTATAATGAAAATATAAAACCTACAATCAAAACATATTTATATCAATGTAACATATAAATTAGATATTATATAAAAAAAGGAATTGAAAGCATATAATAAAACATAAATAAATAGAGCACATCTTTGGACCAAAAGAAAACATTTTTAAAAATATGAAGAGATGACAACATATATACAGTGATACGTAATGTGACTGAATGTGCAAATATATTTTATGCTATACATTTTTAGTGCAAATATATTTACACTGAAAAGGTTTCTTATTTACAAAGGCAGTGCTGACATCATGCATGACGCTATTTTGCTAAACTATAGTATGAAATATATGAAATTTGCCACCTTGGTAAGAGTTCCAACACAAAAAACTGGTTCTGATCTATTAAAGATGAATTAATGCAATGCATGAACAGCTGCAAAGAATAACATATAACTCGCTGACTAAATTTTGTGATTGCAGAATAAGCATATAATTCCCCCCTCCCCCCGCTTTTTCAAAGCCAGGCAGCAATGCTGACACAGCCCATTCACTTTGAATAGGATGTAAGCACTACCGCACTGGCAGCCACTAGCATGGCTTTGTAAAAGGGGAGGTCAGTAAACTCAGTGATATGATAAACTAAAAATCAAGAGCCCTGTTTACTAAGTTGTGCTGTAAGCGCACTACCATTTTTAGCGCACACTAAAAATTAGCATGTGCTAATGCTAGAGACACTCATATATTCCTATGTGTGTCTCTAGCGTTAGCACGTGCTAATTTTTAGCGTGTGCTAGAAATGCCATTGCACCTTAGTAAACAGGCCCCCTAGTGATGTAGATACAATGCTCTATGACTGGATATGACTAATTACAATTTGAGGTAACAATGACTGTGGCATAAATACTCAATTCTCAATTAAACTTAAAGAGTACATCATATTTTTCAAGTATTTAGTTATCCACTTGTGAAGCTGACCTTCTTTAAATAAACATGGTAAATGAGTCATACAATCTAAAATAAAATACACATACAGGACCGAATTCTATAGCTCTGAGAAATTGGCACTGAATAAATAGCACACTAACAGGCTTATTTTCGAAAGAGAAGGGCGCCCATCTTTTGACACAAATCGGGAGATGGGCATCCTTCTCTCAGGGTTGCCCATATCGGCATAATTGAAAGCTGATTTTGGGCGTCCCCAACTGCTTCCCGTCATGGGGATGACCAAAGTTCCTGGGGGCGTGTCGCAGGCGTAGCAAAGGCGGGACTTGGGTATGCCTAACAGATTGGCGTCCTCAAGCGATAATGGAAAAAAGAAGGGTGTCCCTGATGAACACTTGGCCGACTTTACTTGATCCTTTTTATTTACGAGCAAGCCACAAAAATGTGCCCTAAATGACCAGATGACCATCGGAGGGAATCGGGGATGACCTCCCCTGACTCCCCCAGTGGTCACTAACCACCTCCCACCCCGAAAAAAAACTTTAAAAACTTTTGTCTTTTTTTTTTAGAGTATGGGTGAAGGACCTCCTTCGCTAAGCCTCCGTCCCTATGACGGCAGTTGAGGATGTCCTTCACTATTTATTTATTTAGATTTTGCTCACACCTTTTTCAGTAGTAGCTCAAGGTGAGTTACATTCAGGTACACTGGATATTTCTATGCCTCCGTCCCTGCAACAACAGTTTAAGATCGTCCTTCAATATGCCTCCGTCCCTGCCAAAATGTGGATGTTTTGTGAGAAGGATGTCCATGCCTGTTATGCCTCCCATACCCCTTTATTTATTAGCAACAGTGGGATTTGAACCAGCCACCTCTGGATTACAAGACCACTGCTCTAACCACTAGGCCACGCCTCTCTCTTGAAATTTAGCCATCTCTGGGGGGGGGGCAGTATGCAGGTCCCTGGGGGGGGGGAGGTATGTGTGCGTCAGCGGATGCATAACGAAGGCGTGGACGTCCTTCTTTCAAACATTTTGGACGTCCTGAACTGCCCCCCCCCCCCCCCACAGGGATGGCCAAATTTTCTAGGAAGTGGAGTGGAGTGGAGGAGTGGCCTAGTGGTTAGAACACTGGTATTGTAATCCAGCGGTGGCCGGTTCAAATCCCACTGTTGCTACTTGTGATCCAAAATCCAAATAAACAAACAGATTGTAGGTGGCATAGCAGGCATGGACATCCTTCTCACAGAAACATCCACATTTTGGACATCTTCAAAAGCCGTCACAGGGACAGAGGCATATCGAAGGATGTCCTTAACTGCATGTAACACCATTCTGCACCCAAAGGATCACATGCAACAAACCTACAAGAATGGAAGAGTAACCTAGTGGTTATAGCACCAGGAAGGCAACCAAGGAAGCCTGGTTCAGATCCTGTTACTGCTCCTTGTGAGCTTGGGCAAATCACTCAACCCTTCATTGCCTCAGGTACAAAATAAGGTTATAAACCTTCTTGGGATGGGGAATATGTAATGTAACTCACCTTGAGCTTCTATTGAAAAGGTATGAGCTAAACCCAAATAAATAAGACCTGAATGCTGGGTAAAGGACTTTGGTGTCTAGTTTTGTTTTCCTTTTGTTGATTCTTTCATTTTTTATAATTTATTTTATTTTATTGTTATTCTTTTTTATACTTTTGTCCATATTCCTAGTACTCATTTAACTCCAGTATGACCTTTCTCATAATTGACTCCCTAATGCAGGCTAATTGGCAAAACATTTTGGGCAATTTATGTGCTGTTGCATGAAGATTTGTTCTGGATTGCTTTTCTTTTTATCATTGTTAATAAATTTGTATGATTTCATTCTTTTTACTTCACCCATTCCTCTACTAATGTTATTGTACCATAGGAGGGATTTCCAGAATCAGAAGAGATTGAAAACATAGTAGCTGAGGAGGGCTTGGATAATCTTGTTGATAACATAAGTGAAGCAGAGGAGTAGCCCATGATTAGAGCAGCAGGGTGGGAAGCCACAGGTTCAAATACCACAGCAGTTTCTTTCTTGTGGCCTTGAGCAAGTCACTTAACTATCTACTGCCTTGGGTCTGATGCTGGGCAAGTTGCATTCAGATATAGTAGGTATTTCCTTGTTTCTAGAGGGCTGACAATCTAACCCCCATGTTTACAGAGCCGTGCGGCAATGCAGACACAGTCCATTCAAAGTGAATGGGCTGTGTAAACAGGGCGGGGGGGGGGGGGATTGTAGCTGAAACAATGGAGGGTTAAGTGACTCGCTTAAAGTCACATGGAAATGGAGAAGCAGTAGAATTTAAACCTGGCTGCCATGGTTTTGCAATTCAACTGCTCTAGTCATTAGATTTCTTATCCATGTGTTTGGCCTCCTGTTTTCTTTGGACATGCTACCTTCACCAAGTCAATGAAAATCTTTTTTATTTATGGATGTATAATCTTTCAGTATAAGACCTCAGAACCTCAAATTTCTTCTGTACCTCTACTAGCCTCATATGGATTATCAGTGAGCTACATGTCCTGTTCCTTGTGTTGTCTGCCCTTGATCTATTCTGGTACACAACTGTCCTTCCTCCTTGTCCCGTGCAGCCCTGAAGGGGATTGTACAGACTCACCATTATAGCCTCTGGCAAGTGCCCCTTTGAATCATAGATGAGAGAGAGAGAGAGAGAGAGAGAGAGGGGTGCAAAAACTGGCCCTCTTAAAATCAAGAAGGTTTTGTGTTGTCTGTAATGAAAATATTAATCCTTAAACATGGATGAAGTCAAGGAATCAGCACTATGCATGGCCCACAAATATTCAAGAAAAATAAAACAGTGGAGTTGACAAAGAACAGAGTGCTTGATATCCTTTATTGCAATTATGGTAACTCAACATGGGCCATGTTTCAGTAGTTCTGTTTCTTGGCTGTGCTGCCTCTTCTCTCTGCTCTTTACCTGGCTCTGTTCTGTTCTTTTAGTCCTAAAACATTTCCAATTGTTTTACTGGCTTCTTCAAACTCCAGTTTGAGATTGCCCTCAAAGTTTCTTTTCTGAATTTTAATGCCTACTAAAATCATTTAGTGCATGTTAAAATTAGAAATGAAATGAAACATTTTTGTATGAATCATAAATCGTAGAAAATAGCAAGTACCAACAGCATTTTCTTTATTCTTTTATTTGCATTTCAGGAATTGTACAAGAAAATATACAAGACTACACTTGATAGAGAGAAGACTGTAGTTAAGTAAAAAAAACAAAAAAAAACCCCAACACAAGCAAAAAAAAACAACAGAAAAAACCCCCCAAACAAACACAAACAAAACCAACCAAATAAAAAACCTGAAGAAAATTACAATTGGGGAAAAATACTTCACTTGTATTGGAGAGTTCAAAATTAAACAACTAGAAGGCAAGCAGGAGAATTTACCCCCCAGGATAGGAAAATGGTAAGGAAAAAAGGATATTAAGCTGTATAAACTAATTTAGGGGTCCTTTTACCTCCATTCCAATTCTATAAAGTGGTATCTACATTCAGGCATCCACAATGGGGTGTGCTTTGCACCAATTCTGTAATGGAGTTGAGGCAAGCATAACACTTTGCAGAATACAAGCACAAATCTGAAACTTAGGCAGATCAATGGCTTATGTCAGATCAATGACTGGAGTAAGATGCCGCGCCCATGTAAACAAAAGTATTCTATAGCAACATAACCATGGCACGCCTATTCTCCACCCACAAGTATGACCCACTTTTGGTTACATGCTATGCAAGTTGCATGTCAGCTTTATAGAATAACCAATCATTTATTGGGTATGAGCCAATTAATGGCGCCAATCCTACACATGCCACTATTCTATACATTTTGACATGCAACTGCCACTTAACTTTAGGTGAGCCATACAGAATTGCCTTTTAAGAGGGCAATTTTATAGCAGTACCTCTCTATATATAATGATTATTTTATAAAGGAAATCAGGCTCCTAGGGGTCAATATTCAAAGCAATTTAACCAATCAAAAATGACTCCTGGATGGTTAAATTGCCTGTTTGGAGCTAACCACTCATTTTCAGCAGTTCTTAAATGGTTAGTGCCACTGAAAATAACCAATTAGTGCTGAACTGAAAACCAGCTATTTTGGGGGACATTCTGAGAGTCGGCACTTGGTTGGTTAAGTGCTAATATTCAGCACTTAATTGGCCAGATTAACGACATAACTAGGACTACATAAAAGTCAGTCCTATCTTTATGCAGTGCCCCATAGCTGGTTAAGTGCTGAATATCACACTTAACCGGTTATGTGTTGGCTAGCTCCAGAAACCTGGAAATTCAATGCCAGTGACCAGACACAGCCCAGCAATAAACTTCCAGGTTTAACACCAGTGGTGGTCAGCAAAATGCTGACCATCACCTACTTAATATCAGATCCATATGCTCTTTTATAGAATACTTGCATAAGGACCATACTGAACCAGTATAGTGCCCTGTGTGACACACCTCCTGGTGCCCCTGCCCTCCCCCACTGTGCCTTGACCAAGAATAGGAGACAATGGATGGGGAACAATTAGGCTCCTCATCTCCCTTGCACCCTGGAGCTTATGTGGCTCCCAGCCATATAAGACACTTAGGTACCACCATAAGACTACTGCTAGAGATTGCACTGGTCATTTTCCATCTAGAGCTGCCAGGGGCAAGTGGGTTCATTCCTTGAGGAGCCCAGAAGGGGCATTTTCTAACAGGGATCGGGAGGGGGTCCTTTTGTGTTGGTGGAGTCTGGAGGATTTTTTTTTGTCATGTTAAGGAGATCAGGAAGGGGTTGCATCATGTTGGGGAAGGGGCTGCCCTTGTTGGGAAGGGGTCAGACCTTATTGACAGGGGTGGAGGGAGGGGAGAATAGCTATGATAATCAGACTGAAACCTGGAAGTTGTGTAGGTGCTGGCTGATATTAAGCATAGGCACCCATATAGCTAAGTGTTCAAAGATAGGATAGCCTTTGTGCAGTCCTGTAAGGGCACTTTATACTATCCTGCCCATGTTCGGGAGATGGGCGTCCATTTCCCGTGGGCGGCCAAATCTGTATAATCGAAAACCGATTTTGGTCGTCTTCAACTGCACTCTGTCGCGGGAACGAATAAAGTTGACGTGGGGGATGTCGGAGGTGTGGTGAAGGCGGGACTGGGGTGTGGTTATCGGCCGAGCAGAGATGGGCGCGCTCGGCCGATAATGGAAAAAAGAAAGGCGTTTTTAGCGAGAATTTAGGACACTTTTTTTGGACCCTTTTTTACTACTACTTAACATTTCTAGAGCGCTACTAGGGTTACGCAGCGCTGTACAAATTAACAATTAAGGACGGTCCCTGCTCGGAAGAGCTTACAATCTAAAGGACGAAATGTCAAGTTGGGGTAGTTAAGTTTTCCTGATTAGGTGCCGAAGGCGACATTGAAGAGGTGGGCTTTGAGCATTGATTTGAAGATGGGTAAGGAGGGGGCACGGCGTATAGGCTCAGGGAGTTTGTTCTCACGAACAGGTCCCAAAAAAAGTGCCCTAAATGACCAGATGACCACCGGAGGGATTCAGGAATCACCTCCCCTGACTCCCCCAGTGGTCACTAACCCCCTCCCACCAAAAAAAAAACCACTTGCAAAAACCTTATTTCCCAGCCTCTATGTCACCCTCAAATTCCGTACCCACCTCCATGACAGCAGAATGTGTTTGATCCTCTCACAGCCTTTCCCTGGGTCAGATGTGGCTCTCGGGTGCAATGCAGGGTCACATCAGCATTGCATTGTGGTGGGTGTAGGGTATTGGGCTCCGTGATTTCACTAGCTTGTATTACAGTGTCACGATGTTGGTAGTTGGTAGGCTGTTCTCCCATGGTGCTTTTCCCCTTGCCTACTGGGTCAGAGTGTGCCCTGTTTTGTTTCCGGTAGTCCACGAGGTAGTGGCCATTTTTGTAAGTCCGTTTTAGATCCCTTTCGTGTGTTAGCCACGTTACAGAACTTAGTTCTTACCTTGAATGTTGCTGAAAGAGGGCATTGTACACCATTCTGCCAGCTCTGAGCTACTGCTAATCTTAGTACCAGGGAGACTCGTTGCCAGTGGGGCACAACCTCTGATCTGCAGTTAACTGTGAGTAAATGCGGTTATTGAAATAAAGGACGTTTTCAGCTAGATTAGTCTTACGGTGTGAACTGCTGTGCCAAGGTTATACAGCAGCAACAAGTCCTGTCCCTGGAGCACTTTTAGTGGGTAATGCAGTGCATTTCAGGCAGGCGGACCCAGGCCCATCCCCCCCTACCTGGTGGTAAATGGGAGCCCTCTAACCCCCCCCCCCAAAACCCACTGTACCCACATGTAGGTGCCCCTTTCACCATTAAGTGCTATGGTAATGGTGTTGAGTTGTGGGGAGTGGGTTTTGTGGGGGGGGGGATTTGGGGGTCTCAGCACCCAAGGTAAAGGAGCTATGCACCTGGGAGGTAATTTAGTGTTTTTTTCCTATTTTTTTAAAGTGCCCCCTAGGGTGCCCGGTTGGTGTCCTGGCATGTGAGGGGGACCAGTGCACTACGAATCCTGGCCCCTCCCATGACCCAAAGCCTTGGATTTGGTCGTTTTTGAGCTGGGATGCTTCGGTTTCGATTATCGCTGAAAAACGAAAATGCCCAGCTCAAACAAACGCCCACATCTCAAAAGCCCACATCCAATGCATTTGCCTGGCACAAACCGTATGTTCGAAACTAAAGATAAATGTCCATCTTTTTCAAAAATACGATTTGGCCCACCCCTTCACGGACCTGTTCTCAGAGATGGACATTCTTACACATGGGCATTTGCGTTCGATTATGCCCCTCCAAGTGGACATCAGTAATGAATATTGCCGGTACTTGCACAATTCTCAGCTCTTCCCTAACTCCACCCAAGAGTGCCCTTCTCCTACCTGGATTTGATATGGCTCATTAATGCCAATATTCAGTGGCCTTGTCTGTAGAAGTTCAGCAGCTGGCCCACTCAGCATAGCTTTAGTGAGTAGAAGGCTCTCCTACCCGCTTAAACCATGTTGAATATTGACCCTATAGAATTTTGGATTTATATTTGATTTTCTATTGCATCAATTTTTTGATGCAGGGTAGAATTTTGGTGGAAACACATATGTAGAAATTTGAAAATGCTATCTACATGTGTATATTTTTTTATTAATTTGGATTTAGCTCAAACCTTTTTCAGTAGTACCTCAAGGTGAGTTATATTCAGGTACATTAGGTATTTTCCTGTCCTAATCTAATTTTGTACCTGAGGCAATGGAAAGTTAAGGGACTTAATCAAGTGAACCAGGCTTCCTTGGTTGTCAGCCCAAAATATGCTACTCCTCCGCTCCATATTTCTATCCCAGACCTATATATGGCCTTGGGAATGCCTTATCTCAATGCAATTAAAAATATACAAGTTATAAACAACATGCAGGCTTGTGGTTACACTAAGAACAAGTAATTATCAGACAGCCAACTAATGCAGGTAAAAAGCTTTTTTTGTTTTTTTAGCTGCAGACAACTTTGAAAATCGCCCTACCATGTCATACTGTGCATCTGAATAACTACCTTCTGTTCTTAGGTGAAAATTTTAAGACCATATTTCCAATGGAAAATATAACACAGAACTTTTTCTTATACAAAAAAGACCAGCGGTATACAACTGATAAGAAAACATCCATAAATCTACAATATCACTAAAGCAGCTGGAAGAGTATGCTTATTTAAGCAATAACCCTAAAGTAATGGGCCATGTACAACACAATAAATAACTTCCATCCTCATAAACCCGAAGGCCACAGGACACAAGGCATTTAACACCACAGGAGTCTTTATCACAGAGAGACAAGATGCTACAGTATTAGGATTCTTGAAGTAAAATGCCAATTGTTGAACTATAAATGCACGTTTCTAAAAAAATAAAAATAATACAAAAAAATATATATATGTATTTTTTTACACCATACAGTATTCCTTGTCCTTTTCTTCTGCTCTAAGCAAATCAGAATGAGGTTATTAACAGCTGCTGGTTTATCGACTCTGAGGATCACCACCGGTTGGGCTTAATGAGACTTGGTAATGAGTGAGATAAGTGGTATTCAGCTTGCTGATTGGACAGAGAAACTTACTTATGATACAGTTGTAATTACATTCATGGGGATTAGAGACTTAGGACTGCTTCAAGACTCCAGGGCTGTGATTATCACTGGATAACATGTTGTCTGACATGGCTTATTACTAAATTATTATTTGCAGAAGATTATGAAATAATGTAAATGATCCCAGATGAATTAAGGAGTTCTTCAGATCTTTCTGCGGTTGTTAGAGTTTTATATGATGGAGGCAAGCTGTTTATTATAATACACTGTGCAGAAAACAGGTACAAGAGATCAAACAGTTCAACTATATATTAGAGTTTTGGTTATTTTTCTTGATTTTAGGATGTTTCCCCCCTATAGTTCATTTTTATACATTTAGGGACCATTTTATTAAAGTATGGTAGGGTTTTTCACTTACTGCACATTAATAGCAAACATTAGCAAACAGTAAATACAAAGCCTGTGCAGTAAATGTAGGTAGCGTACACTGCTTCTGTCCTGCCTTTCCCCCATTACACTGTTTTACTTGCCTGGGTTGATAGCATGGACCCTCAGTACAAGGTGATGTCATTTCTGGATCTGTATTGCACCATGTGGGGCCAAGACTCTGAGGGGTCCTTTTAATAAGCTACAGGAAAAAGGGCTCAGTGCTAACGGCAGGGGCCATTTTTCCTGCACTCCAGGGCCCTTTTTACCGCAGTGGGTAAAAAGCCCCTAAAAAAGGGCCATGCAGCAAGATAGCTCTTACCACGTAGCCATGCATCGGGGAGCACTTATTGCCACCCATTGAGGTGGCAGTAAGGGCTCCCATGCTAACCTAATGGTAACCAGGCAGCGTGGTGATGCCTGATTACTGCTAGATTAGCGCCATGCTAGAAAAATACACTTTTTCCAGTGTGCCAGAAATGGCACATGCTAAAGCCAGAACTACCACAGGTGGCCATGTTGGCTGGCAGTAGTTCTGATTTAGCATGTGCTAAGCCCGTGTTGGACTTACTGATGCTTTGTAAAAGGGCTCCTGAATTAGTTCTAACTTTGTTTCTCTGCCTACATATGCTGCACACTGTTTCTAAATTTCCTCTGCTTGCTCTTTTCAGGTCTTATTTATCCTCCCAACTTTACTGCCATCCCTTCACCCAGCCGCCCTTTTTAATACAAGGTGATGTCACTGTATTCTACTGAATGAGGGCCAAGACAGTTATGTTGGAGATGCTTATCAAACATGTGCACCTTGGGCAATTCTTGGACTGCTTCTAAGAATGCCTCATACAATTTTTGTCTTTGCATCTTTTGATTGTGCATTTTGGCCCACTCCAGATTCTCTCTACTGTCTACAAGCCATCTGTGCATCCTGCTACTATGATACCAGTATGGTGGGATTATCAGCCTTCTAGTTCAGGAGACATCTATCACACTTTGTGCTACCTGACTGTTTCTCCTGCATCTACTGTTGTTTCTGAGATCCACAAGCTACCCATCAATGTCAGGTTACTTAACATATGTTCTCTTTGTCATAAAAGACCTTTGGTTGCACACTTCATTACCAAACATAGACTGCTGCTGCTCTGTCTCACGGAGACCTTGCTCAGAGTGAGCAAATCTCCATGTGGCTTTAAGTTTTCATTTTGTAATTAACCTTCCAAGGAGCTGTGTGTGGGGTGGGGTGGGGTGGGGTGTTGGGGGGGGGGGGGGGGTCATGGCATTTCTCTACTTCAATTCTCTTTGTGTCTCCACACTCTTCTTTGCATCCCTCTCTTATTCTCATACTTGGGATCTTTGTATTAACTCTAGTGCTTCTGTGTTCTTCATTGCCCTTATCTTTTTCTTTTCTCCTTTCCCTTTTTCTGCCTCTCCCTATGAACTTTCCATATCCCTTGCTGATTTTTCTGTTTTGTACTTTCTGGATGATTTTAATCTCTCTTCTTTCAACTTCTCCTAAGACTTAATTGCACTCCTAACTAATCTGTGTTTTCTTTTTTTTTATAGCGTATATCATTCCCCACTCTTGGTCACACTCTTGATCTCCAGATATCATTAGTCCCTCACATTCTCTAGTCTACTTTGCTGTAATGGTCAGACCATTACCTCACCATTTATGCTCTCTCCTCCATTTCTCTCCAGTCCTTCTATCTCCTACCGAGTGACTTTGGCAGAAGCGATGCTCACCATCATGCTATCTCTTTTCTCTCCATATTTTTCTCCACCCATGTTGTTTTCAACATTTTCTCAGGTGGGTGGTTGGGCTTCTTGGTGAGGCTTTTTTCCCCTTTTCTTCAAAATAAATTGTTTAATAAAATATCCAAATGCACTTCACAGAACAATAATCATATGTATAAAAATACTTTGTGCCAGCATGTGAGAGAAAGTTTTGAGGTTACATACTATATATAATACTGCCACTTTTATAAAACAGTTTATCTCACAGGTGCATACCAGTCCACTGGAAACATGCCATCCCATTCTCAAAAGCCTCATCTAGACCCTCTAGTTCCCTCAAGTTGTTGTCCTACTTTGAATCTATCATTTTTGCCATGCTAGTTGAGAAATTAGTTTTAGATCAGTTTTCTTAGATATAATTCTTGTCCTCCACTCAAATCAAGCAGGCTTCTGATCAGACCATTGCACTGAGACCCTTCTTACTGCCATATTCCATGAGATTAGATCTACCATTGACCAATTTTATTCTGTCATCTTAGATTTCCTTGACCTTTCCTCTGATTTTAACCTAGTGCGCCACAACTTCCTTCTTGTTCACCTCCAAGATCTTGGCATCAGTGATTCTGTGCTTGCCTGGTTCAACTCTTATATCTCTAACAGGTCCTATCAAATTTGCAGTAATGCTTCTCTCTCTACTACCCTTTCCTCCAGCTATGGTGTACTTCAGGGTTTCATTTTGGCACTTACACTTTTCAAGACACTCCTGTCTCCTCTTCCCATGCTGATTTATTCCATTAGAGGTATTCTCTATTGTTATGCAGATGAAATTCAAATTTTGTCTACTATTGCTATATCTTTCTTACATAATCCCCTCTTAACAAACACTTTAAGAAGGATGCAACTTGGCTCAAGGATAACAGGTTATTTTGTAATCACACAAAACACAAATTCATGCACTTTTCTAACCCCCATTCCATATGCCTGTCCTCTAGCCCAGTGATTCTCAATCCAGCTCAGCCATTCGAGTTTTCGGGGTATCCACAATGAATATGTATGAGATAGATTTGCATTCATGCATCCTTGTTTTGCAACTCTATCTCATGCATATTCATTGTGGATATCCTGAAAATCTGGTTGGCTGAGTGTGCCCCAAGGACTGAGTTGAGAACCGCTACTCTAGCCTTACAGTGTAGATCTTTGACATAAATGTTGATTCCAAACTTACCTTCCAATTCCAAACTGATGCTGTTTGCTGCTCTCTTTTTCATTCTTCATCATGCTAAGAGTTAGCTAAATTCTCCTACTGATTTGATTAGGGTTCTCCTTTCATTGGTCATCTACCACCTGTATTACTGGAACTTTTTATACAATGGTGTACCCCTTTGAACTATTATGCATTGCAACGAATCCATCTACAGCGGTTCAGCTACTACATAATGATCACTGTTTTGATCATGCTTCCCCTCTTCTGATAACAGGCTTCCTATCTCTGCTCAACTGAAGTTGAAAGCCCTTGCTGTGGCTCACAAGGTGCTTTACACTCACTCTCCAGCTTACCTCACAGACTTCTGATTTCGTACACACCCATCCACTGCCTTCAACTATCCCAGGTGAATCTTCTTTCTCTCTCTCTCCCCATACTCAACTTTGTCTTAATATTTCTAGGGACTCTGCCTTATGCTATCTAGGCCCTTACCTTTGGAATTCTCTTCTTTTCATACACTCCAATTTTTTTCTTCAATTCAAGAAACTGGTGAAAACTAGATTGTTCCAGATGGCCTTCAAGCAACAACAATGCATCTTTTGTTCCATGCTCTCCTGGCGACCCTTTCCACCCTTACTCCTTCATTCCAATTTTGCCAGCTTTCCCTCCCTCTACTGCCATTCTTTCTACTGGATCTTTCTCTCCCTTCTCCATGTAGCCATGATCTCTCTACTGCTTTCTCTTCTCTAGCCTCCCTTCTGTTTCTTGCTTTTTTGAAAACTCTTTTTATTGGGTATTTTAAACTGCCATGCTGTGCACATAAGCCAATGGCAGTATATAAAGCTCATGTAATAAATAAATACTAACCATGTTCTGACTGTAAAGCATGCATTACACACAGAAAATATTTTATAAATTTACCCCAATATGTTTTTATCAGTCTGTGCCTTTTTTTGCTCTTTGTATACCTTAAAGCTCATTTTGCATTTTTTTAAACTAATCAATTAATTTATTACATTACAGTGAAGACCTGATACAACCCATGGCCAATACCTCATTAACTGTCAATGTCCTATTAACTAATTCACACAATGTAGTTACATTAGAACTATACTACTTATTATTTTTATAGCACTACTAGACATATGCAGCGCTGTACACTAAACTTGTAAGAGACAGTTCCTGCTCGACAGAGCTTACTACCTAATCAACACAGACAGGATAAATGAGGGATAAGGGAATTATTTAAGGTGGGAATTATAACTCAGACATGGGTACTGAACAAGTGGATAGGCGTTAGGAGTTAAAAGCAGCCTCAAAAAGGTATGAACACTACGTATGCATATGAACACTACGCATTACGCACTACAACTTTATTTCTCATACAAGAAATGAACTTTATATAGTTGATTGTTTAAAATACTCTATAATCTACTCTATCATTTAGGAACTTCAATGTAACACCACTTTGTAATCTACTCTACCATTTATGCACTTTAATGCAATACCACTCTGTATTTCTTAATCTGGAAATGGTGATCGCCATTACGGTATAATGTAAGCCACATTGAGCCTGCAAATAGGTGGGAAAATGTGGGATACAAATGCAACAAATAAATAAATAAATAAATAAATAAATAAATAAATAAATAAATAAATACATACATACATAAACTTTTATCTTGGATTTGAAGATGGCCAGAGCTGGAGCTTGACTACTGACTTAGGAAGTCTATTCCAGGTATATGGTGCAGCAAGATAAAAGGAATGGAGTCTGGAGTTGGCAGTGGAGGAGAAGGATACAGATAAGAGAGATTTACCTAATGAACAAAGTTCCTGGGAAGGAGTGTAGGGAGAGATAAGAGTGGAGAGATACTGAGGAGATGCAGAGTGAATGCACTTGTAAGTCAATAAGAGGAGTTTGAACTGTATGCAGAAACTGATATCCAGTTATGAAAATCCACCTTCTAAACTTACCCGCCCAATCACTTCTTTCTTCTTCCCCTTACTTAATCTCTACACATTACTAATTGTATCTGATATCCTGAAACGACAATGTCATAACTAAACTATGTAAGCCACATTGAGCCTGCAAATAGGTGGGAAAATGTGGGATACAAATGCAATGAATAAAAATAAATAAATAAATATGGAGCCAATAAAGTGATTTGAGTAGAAGGCTAATATGTAGCGACACTGGTGGAATATAAGTTTAGCAGCAGAGGTTTGTACAGATTGAAGAGGAGAAAGAAAGCTTAGTGGGAGACCTGTGAGAAGCAAATTGCAGTAGTCTAAGTGTGAGATGATGAGAGTATGAAAAAGGGTTTTGGTAGTGTGTTCAGAAACAAAGGGATGAATGTTGGTGATATTATAGAGAAAGAATAAAGAATTCAATTGCATCCCAACATTTGGATCCTGCACAGAACCTTAAACCTGAATGGACATTAGTTATTGTTAATATAATCAGTTCTACTTGTTTTTTTTCCTTCTCCATGCCTATCTGTTTCTGCCAGTCTTGGCCTGTGAGAAACACATAGCAAAATGCATAAAATAGAAAAAAAAATGAAAAAGAAGACAAAACAATAGATTAGTGAATAAAAAAAGAACTGGATACAAAAATGGATTATTTTATGAAATTGTTTATTGTAATAATTAGCAGGTGAAATCTTGGCTCTTCTCCCAAGCTTTTAATTTAATTTGGCATTTACTATATAATCTGCTTCACCAACAAGTTCTAAGTGGCTTACAATCAACATTGTGTCATCAATCGACTTAACATCTTACAAAGGAACCAGTAATATACAGAAAACATAATTACATCTTACAGCAGAACAATCAATATACAGCTAACATAATTAGATCTACAAAATGATACAAGACATGATTACCTATTCCTGTAAGGCATTTGAACAAGCATGAAGTGTATAAGTTGAGAGTGGAATTAATTCGGTGTCATCACGAAAGGAGTAAATAATCCTATGAAGCATACGATCGAGTATGAAGTGGAAGTCTCATGAGGCCGCCGCTGGAAGTCTCGGCAGCTATTTTAAAAAAGTGATAGTGGGCAGGAAAGACTGGGGATCTTTCCTATCCTGAAGAATCCACTAGACCACCAGGGTGACTTGGAGTATGTGCCAGGAGGGCACCATGCAGCTTGGGGGAGGAGAGGCAAAGCTCAGATCTCCGTGCATTTCCGCAGGAACCCCGCAAGACCTGGGTCCATCCCTGCAGGATTCCTTCAGATCTAGAGGGAAATCCATCATCTCTGCTCCCGTGCAGCTCTCAAAACAGGAGACAGCAATGTCAGCTGAAGCAGCAAGCAGGAGGGAGATGCCAAGGTTGCCGTGGGGCCCCTGAGAGTGCGAGACCCTGTGTGAATACCCCTGTCACCCCTGCCTAAGACTGGCCCTGAGTATACTTGTTTTAATGTTAGCAGGTCCCCCTCTATGGAACTAAGTAGCCTGGCTGAGAGAGATGCCCTAATTAAATGTGTAGCCTCCTAATTGGTTCAAGGGCCAATAAATCAGAGGTCAGTTCAGGGGTGGGTGGGAGTTGGGGGTAAATGTTTGGACTTAAAGTCTAAACTGAGGCTTCCTGTGCACTAGCTGGTATGCTTATATGGACATCTATTACAGATATTATAACAAAAAGAAAGTCCACTTTTACCTGCCAAAAATAACTTTCAAACATGGAGCAACTTGTCTTTTGAGATGTCGTGAGAACATTGAATGCTGATGGAGATTGGCTTGAAAATCTGTGATTGATCATTGTTCCTTTTCATACTTTGTAGCCCTCTTTCCTCTCTTACTTTCTTTTCTACCCCTGCATTACTTTGCCACTCGCTTCTCTACTCTCTGCCTCCAATCTCTCTCTCTCTCTCTCTTTCTCTCTGTCTCTCTGTTTGTTCTGTGTGCTGGTGTGTATCTGTGTGGGTGGGTTTCTCAGTAGTACAAGTGGAAGGTATGGTGTTATTGGTTGGTATGGTAGTACTTGTGTTAGGTACTGGGCTGTTGTTGATGGGCCTGGACTCTGGAGGTAAAGTGTTGGGTAAGCAGCTTCAAGGAGTGGGTGTACATGAATGGCTCTTATTTGATGTGGCTCAGGAGAAGGAGAGGCTGCAAGGAATAGAAACCCTCTGAAGAGGGACTACAGACCCAGGAAACAGCTCCTGGAACTGTCTGAAAAACAATGCTTTTATAGATTTAGGTTTGACAAGGAGAACATTCTCCACATGCCACTAGCTAGAGGCTGTGCCTGCTGCTTGGAAGGCACATACCATGGCAGAGCACTTGAGGATCACCATAGCCCTCACCCTCCTTGCCAATGCAAGCTTCAAAACACTTCTGGGGACCATTGCCAGCATAATCCTATCAGCCACCTTGTTTTACATAGCTTAGTTTCTGAGCAATTATTTCACTAGAATCAATCAATATATTGCTTTCCTTGAGTGAGAGCAGGAGATATATGAAACCATAACAGAATTAATCTTCCTGTCACACTCTTTCCATCTGTGTTAATGGCTGTCTATTGCATCCATGTAATTATCAAGCTAAATGCAGGGAAAGAAAACACCTATAGAAACAGAAAGCCCTTTCACACCCCAAACTTGCAGGTATCTGCAACACCTCCAACATCATTACTGATGTGTGTCCAGTCCATGCTTCCATGTTCCTATAATGCACGTATGATTCATAAAGCAATCTATAGGGCACGTATGATTGCTTTATGAATGGCAATATTACTGGGGGATGGCTTCTAAGTAAACAAACATCTCTCACACTCATATAGTATATGTAAACCACTTTGGTTGTACCCACAGAAAGGCGGTATATCAAATTCATGTCCCCCCATGACACTTTCCCCGCACTCACATTCCTCTTTTTTTTTTCTAAAGAACCCTTTTGATTCTTTACCTGCTCAGCTCAGGAATCATGAAGGACCATTTCATCTATGCTGAGTGGTCTCATGCAGCACCACCAGCCCAATCACTTTTGATTCCTCTGCTTTCTCCTTCATAGGTGATAGGGGCTATCTCATTAAAACATTTATTATTGAATTGTATATTTACTGAAATTTATTTATCACCTTTTTGAAGAAGTTTACCCAAGGCAGTATACAGCAAGAATAATCCAGACATAGACAATTACAGCAGTAAAAATATTCAAAATAGCAGTACACATTATAGCATAGTATTAATAGTGATATCAATAGTAATTATACTTACAGTGTATGGAATGGCAATCACCAGGTTATGGTGTTGTTCCGTGATGTCCCTGATCACAGTATAAGGGCCTGTTGCCCCATGCCTAGTACCCGGTGTCCTGCACATAACAGTCCTCTGCTTCCTGCTTTATCCAGCCCTACCCCTCCCATGCAGCAGCCTGCAGACACAAGGAGGAGAGGGGAATGGAGAGGACTGACACTGGAGCAGAATGAAACTTCAGATCACCCAGAAAACAGTGGCGAGACTGATCTTTGGAAAATCAAAATTCGAATCTGCCAATCCCCTTCATGAAAAATTACACTGGCTTCCCATTAAAGAACGCAGCGCCTTTAAGGTCTGTACTTTGATTCATAGGATCATCTAAGGAGAAGTTCCCAAATACATGTTAGATCTGGTAGATCCTACCTAAATTTACATTATCCAGATTGCAGTGGCCTTAAATACAAATCTACCTACGCATCCAACTTCTCCTTCATAGGCACACAACTATGGAATGTACTAACCAGAACCTTAAAATTAACTCAGAATTATTTAAATTTCAGAAAATTATTGAACACCATGTTCAAAAAGGCATACCTTCCAGACTCAACCTAATCTTAATTTTTCCTGCTTTCAGCAAAATCCATGGACCTTATTATCTTGTATTACCCTGTACTATCTTTTGTTATCACTGTTGTTTTATATGATACCTATACGCTTAATAACCTACTATTACATTGTTCATTTATACTTTCTGAACTGTAGCCTACCCTATGGTTATGTGTAAGCCACATTGAGCCTACAACTAGTGGGAAATTGTGGGGTATAAATGTATTAAATAAAATGAATAAAGCAGCCAACTACCTTGCAATAATTTAGCCCCTCCTTTCCTGTCATTTCCCAGGGGTTGATTAAAAAAAAGATGCTGGTGCTAGATTACTGTGAAGAAAGTCCTGAGTAAAATAATATGCATAAAAAAGAAAAAATAAAAAAAAGAGAAAATCTCTAAAATAGTAAATGATACTGATGATTCTGTATAATACAGTAAGCCAAGTAAAGGTTAACTGTGCTCCCCTTCATCTGGATTTATAAATCAAGATCAATCACAATACATAATTCAGTCATTTTTAGTATTTGACCATTCTGTAGATATATATTGGTGGATCAGTTCTTTCATTATTCAAAATATTTATGGACCTGTAAAAATGAGCTGTAAAAGGTGGCACTGGATTGGCACTACAGGGTGAGGCAAAAAAAAAACAACTTAATGGTTTTGCTTTTTATTTTTAGCAACCACTTTGAATTTCAATGAGAAATTTTACATACTTATTTAGTCATCATACTTACGTATTACTGTTGAGCAATATTTGATTACCGTAAGATATGTTGATGCTACTGATATTTAAGCATTACTACCTGGGGTTTTTATATGTTAAAAATGTTAAAGCTTTGATTAATATCGAGAATGTTGTTCTCCCAGAGTTCCGGGTATGACTCCTAAAGTTTTTTTCCTCTGAAATGATTCCTCTTACTATATTTATTCAAAAGGAGTGAAGCCTGTGAAACTGGGATTACCTTAATCAGTGGGAATTGGATTATAGACTCAAGTGTTTGTATTATTAAATTTCTGGTTTTAAAAGAGAAAAAATGAAATCAGTTGTATTATTTCCACTAATATTGGACAATAAGTATGTTTCCAACAAAATAAATTGACTATACACCGTTTAGGTTTGAAGAAGCCAACCAGATGAACATTGTGGAAAAATGATTCAGATAAATAATAACTGGGGATAATCAGATTAATACCACACTTTCTTTGTTTACTGTTGTTTAATTGATCTCCTTGTCTTGTTTCACTCTCCCTATTTTGTGGTCTAAGGAAGAGTATAGAATTACCTGATTGAAATAATTCTTGTATTATTTTGTCTGTATTTCTGGCAAGTTATTTTAGTGCTTGTAAAATTAAATTGTTATAAATAAAATTTAAAAAAATGTTCAAGCTAAAGCACAGCAACATAACATAATTCAAATGATACAATGAACAATGTGTCAGAATTTTGCAATCACTGTGAATCCTCAAAATGTCCACCCCCAGCTTTGCCTTGATTCTTGAAATGTATTTCTGTAGTTTGGCCAGCATGTGGTGCATGTTAAGTTTTAAGCTGTTATAAAGAACTGACCTTTCCCTTCTTTAGTTAACACAAATAAAGGAAATGCCTGTAGTGATGTAACTAGCTTTTTTTGAATGTTGTTTTTCTGGGCTCTGATTGGCCTGGAGTTTGAAATTACCCAGTAGTACTGCCTTTAGTCTAAGCCAGGGAGAAAAGAGAGCAGGATCTCTTTGCTGAGTCTCAGCAAAGAAACAGTTCTATGTCCTGATCTTCCCAGGTACTTTTTTGAAAGTAAACTAATGTTTAGCTAGTATTATAATTGATCATTTTTCAGTTACCTGCTATTGTTTGCTGATTGCATATTTTTTTTTATACACTGTTCAATTTTTAAGACAATAAATAATTGTTTATTGCCTCTGCCTGTCTGGACTGATAAAGAATCATGGTGGTTTGTGTGTTGGGTCTGTGAGTGCTTTCTGGGAATTGTGGGACAACTAGGAGTGTGGTTCCAGTAAGTTAGAAATCACTGGGAATAATTTGATAGTGGGAGACTTGCCCAGAGGCGGTTGTGACCCAGTTAGTGGGAGGAGGGTGCTAGCGTAGAGCACCAGTGGCAGGTGTAGGTGGACCTGAGCTGTGCTGGTGATAGACCCTCTAAGTGGCCATGGGATGGTCCCAGGTAGGTGGCTAAGTGTTTCATGATAGGCTGTTTTTAATAGCCTTATTGATCAGTCCCTTTGGTAGGCTGTCTCAGATCATCTGCAGTGCTTCCTTGAGTTTGGTGATTGTTTGTGGCTTTGGGTGGAGCTTCTGATTGGCCTCTAACATTGCTCCCCAGACAAAAGTCTACATCACTATGATGTCATTAACAGTAAGCTGGTACCCCTTTTTGAAATAATGGTAATTTTACAGTGCAAACATGTTTGAACACACAAAATTCAATGGGTTGTCACTTGGCACATAAACATAAATAGTAACAATAACTAAAGCTGTAAAATTTCACATTGGAATTCCAGGTGGTTGCTGAGAAAGCAGCAAAAACCTCTAGGGGGTTACTAATTTTTGGCCTTACCCTGTACACCTGTCCCTTCCTGCTACCATTTGACTTATCCATTACCGCTTTTAGATTGTAAGCTCCTTGAGCAGGGACTGTCCTTCCATGTTAAATTGTACAGCGCTGCGTAACCCTAGTAGCGCTTTAGAAATGTTAAGTAGTAGTAGTAGTAGTCATATGCAAGGCTTGTTGGCAGATGAAATGACTAAGATTTTGAATTTAGTCCAAATAACTGCTGTGTTATTCATTACAAATAGCAATGCTCACAAAAGCCTTGCAGTAGAAAGACCTCTCTGTTGTTCAAGCCTAAGCACAGGATAGCTTAAGTCTCTGGATATCTTTTGACCTCTGTCATGTCTTTTGCAAAAAGAAAGGCTTGTGGAAAAAGCAACTATCAATGAATAGTTTATGTATATCTGACTATGGAACCACTAGGCAGAACTGCTCAGAGAAGCTTAATAAAAGTTGGACATGTCCTGTAAATATGTGACACTCAATCAAAATCCATTTCAGTCACTATAAACACCTAGCACAGAATAAAGTTTTATAGTACCATTTCAATTTCACCCATTTATTTTATAACATTTTTATTATTAGATTCTCTCATGTTATAAAGTGCCAACCTATAAATTCAAGTACAGAGCCTTAAAAAGGATATCAGAGGATTGATCACTCCCCACTGAAAACAAAGATCTTAACTTTCATTATTCAGAATTTCTGCAGTCCTCTTTTGTCCAGAGTAACATTTTCTTGAAGGAATTTCCCATTGGTCTTTTTTCTTACAGACTATAGAACAATGAGTTTGACCACTTCACTTGTCATTCATTTCTACAAAGCTCACTGTGGCCCTCTGTACTGTATAATTAAGGACTATAAACCAACTTACAGTGTTAATACAAGGGTTTTTCCCCCTTCTTGATGATACTACTTTTATTTATACTGCCACTATTTTCTAGTACTTAGTTAAAATCAGAGCGGTCAATGTTCAATGGGGCTTATTTGGTTAGGAACAACTTCTACTCAGATAAATTCCATTGACTGGATCCATACCTAGATTTTCTGGGCCATTATCTGGATAGAGCTTGGGCAGAACCAGAATTACCTCCTCATTGAAACTATGGTTTATGATTTATTAAGTATTTAATGTACTGCCTAATCTGATAAGCAGGTCAGGCAGTATACAATATAATAAAATTAAAATAAGCAAGAAAAGAATGTCAAAAGGTAAGCAAGCACAGAGAGATAAGTCCCAGGGACTTCTACATATTTTACAAAAGGTTGTACATTGTTTGCATCCAGAGATAAATGGTGACTTTCCCAAGGTTACAAAAGTGGGGACAGGGAAGAAATGGGAAACTACAGGCTGGTAAGCCTCACGTCGGTGGCAGGAAAAATAATGGAGTCGCTGCTAAAGGAAAGGATAGTTAACTTTCTAAAATTCAACAGGTTGCAGGATCCGAGACAACGTTGCTTTACCAAAGGAAAATCCTGACAAATGAATCTGACAGATTTCTTTGACTGGATGACTGACAAAATGAATAATGGACAAGCATTAGATGTAATCTATTTGGATTTCAGCAAAGCCTGTGGTGCGAGTCCTCACAGAAGACTCCTGAATAAACTGAGAGAGCCAAATTTAGGACCCAAAGTGGTGAACTGGATTGGAAATTGGTTGACAGACAGGCTCAGAGGAAATAAAGATGAGTAGTGGAGTGTCTCAGGGGTCGGTACTGGGGCTGATTCTGTTTAATATATTTGTGAGAGACATTACTGAAGGGTTAAAAGGAAAGGTCTGACTTTTTGCAGATGACACAAAGATAGCCAATCGAGTGGATATCCTGGAGGGAGTAAAAACCACAAAAAAAGACCTCCAAAAGTTAGAATGGTCAGAGGTCTGGCAGTTAAAATTTAATGGTTTACCAATAAAGAAACCCCAACATTTCTTTTATATATTATATTACAAAAACAAATTGTATATGTTGTAAATTTAGTGATAAGTGCTCAGATTTTGGTGCATTACATTGACCAGAGTCATTTGTTTGTAATATCACCAATCCACCATCATCGCACCATTGTCCATTCCTTACTCCCTCTATTGATTGTTATCCTTAAACACACTCTATTCAAGAATGTGATTTTCAACATTATAACATTCCTTATTAATTGTTGATTTCACTTAGCTTGAAATTACAATTTTTTCCAGTGCTGTGGTAAAATGTTCCTTATTGTTGCTGGTATCGATCCAATGCTTTTCTGTGATGACAACTCCTACCGTGGTTAAAACTCTCCACACATTCAAATTTTATTTCTTTTTCTTTAGCTTCTTGTTCTCACTTCTCATTCTCTACATGGGCAATGGTGTGATGATGGTGGATTGGTGATATTACAAACAAATGACTCTGGTTAATGTAATGCACCAAAAATTGAGCACTTATCACTAAATTTATAACATATACAATTTGTTTTTGTTAGACGTTTTAAAATTTTGGGGTTTCTTTCAGTGGTGTAGCAAGGGGGGGTGGGAGGGGCGGTCCGCTCCAGGTGTCAGCCCAGGGGGGGTGCTCCCTGCCAGCTCCCCCCCCCGGGTGCAGCACGATGACACCCCCCCGACCCAGTGCCTACCCTCCTCCGTCCAACCAGCTCCCTACCTTTAAAAAAATATCAGAATCTGAGGTGAGGCACAGCGCCTTGTGCCTGCACGTAAAAGAAATATGGACCGTCTCATCAGACCTTCCCTCGCTCTATCTGTCCTGCCCTCTGCTGACGCAACTTCCTATTTCCGCAAGGGTGGGACAGACAGAGCAAGAGAAGGTCCGATAAGACGGTTCACATTTCTTTTATGTGCAATTGCAAGGCCCTGCGCCTCGCCTCGGATTCCGATATTTTTTTAAAGGTAGGGAGCTGGTTGGACGGAGGAGGGTAGGCACTGGGTCGGGGGGGGGGTGTCATCATGCTGCACCCTGGGAGGGTGCAACGGCGAACCGCCCCGCCCCGGATGGCAGCCCCCCTTGCTATGCCACTGGTTTCTTTATTGGTAAACTGTAAAATTATAGGAACTAGAAAATAATATAAACCAATATAATTTTATGAGTTAAAATTTAATGCCAAGAAGTGCAGAGTGATGCACTTGGGATATAGAACTCTAAAGGAGATGTACCAAATAGGAGGGGACAGATTAATAAGCACAGCTCAGGAGAGGGACCTTGGGGTGATGGAGTTTGAGTATCTCAAAATGCAAAAAAGCAGAGGCCATGGCCAGAAGGATGCTAGACTGCATAAAGAAGGAGAAAGGAGGTGTTGTCTCTGTACATGTCATTGTTAAGGTCCCACTTGGAATATTTTGCTCAGTTTTGAAGGCTGTATCTTGCTAAGGACATAAAAAGATTTGAAGCAGTTCAGAGAAAAGTAACCAAAATGGTATGGGGTTTGCATCACAAGATATATGAGGAAGGATTTGAGGAGCTGAACATGTATACTCTGGAGGGAAGGAGAGACAGGAGTGATATGATACAGACATTCAAATATTTGAAAGGTATTAATTTACAAAGAAGCCTTTTCCAGAGACAGGAAGGTAGCAGAACTAGTGGAGATGAACAGGGCCGCCGAGAGGGGGGGCAGGGGGGGCAAAATTCCCTGGGCCTGGGAAATAGCTTCCAGGTGCATAGCACCCTTACCTTGGGTGCTGAGCCCTCCAAATCCCCCCCCCCCCAAAACCCACTCGCTACAACTCTACACCATTACCATAGCCCTAAGGGGTGAAGGGGGGCACCTACATGTGGGTACAGTGTATTTGGGGGGGGGGCTTGGAGGGCTCAACATTAACCACCACAAGTGGAACAGGTAGGGAGGGATGGGACTGGGTCCACCTGCCTGAAGTGCACTGCACCCTCTAAAAACTGCTCCAGGAACCTGCATACTGCTATCAAGGAGCTGGGTATGACATTTCAGGCTGGCATACAGGCTGGCCAAAAAAGTTTTAGTTTTTTTTTTTTTTGGGTGGGAGGGGGTTGGTGACCACTGGGGGAGTAAGGGCAGGTGATCCCCGCTTCCCTCCAGTGGTCATCTGGTCAGTTGGGGCACTTTTTTCAGACTTGGTCCTAAAAATAAATGGACCAAGTCCAGCCGGCGAAATGCTTGGTCGAGCCAGCCATTATTTTTTCATTATAAGGTGAAGCCGGCCATCCTGTACTAATGCCCCCGTCCCGCCTTTGCTACCGCCCCCTTGAAGGTTGGCAGGCGCCGCGATGAAAAAGCAGTTGGGGGCCGGCCAAATACCGATTTGTCCGGGATCAGGAGATCACCGGCGATCTCCCGATTTGTGTCGGAAGATTGCCTGCGATCCCTTTCGAAAATGAGCTGGATAGTAACATAATGGATGACGACAGAGAAAGACCTGTACGGTCCATGCAGTCTGCCCAATAACATAAACTCATATGTGCTACTTTATATGTATACCTGACCTTGATTTGTATCTGCTATTTTCAGGGCATAGACCGTAGAAGTGTGCCCAGCACTAGCTCCGCCTCCCAACCACTGGTGCTGCCACCCAATCTCTGCTAAGCTTCTGAGGATCCGTGTCCTCTAGTTCTACCGCCTTCCCGTCTACAGAAAAGGTTTGTTTGCGGATTAATACCCTTCAAATATTTGAACGTCTGTATCATATCACCCCTGTTTCTCTACCTACTAACTCATAGAATAATAAGGTGTTAATGGGTAAAAAAATTAGCACAGACCCATTAGCACAAAACATTTAACCGCTGCAGGCACATGTAATTCATTTTTTTTGCATTGTTTCATATTAAAGTACTAACTATAGTTTTAATAAATGAATGCAAACAAAATTGCATGCCATCAGCTTCAAACAATGCTGTCATAATCCAGTCTAGAAGCTACTTACATATCATCCCTTATATTAAGTCGCGCTAGTGGCTGCCGTGCAGCAATGCCGACACAGCCCATTCACTTCGATTGGGCTGTGTCAGCATTACGGCACCTGCAGCTGCTAGCGCTGCTTTGTAAGAGGGGGGGATAGTTATTTGTTTATTTCAACATTATCATCTTTAACTCATTTTGCACTGACCTGATTAAGAGAGTATGACACTTGAAAATCACTCAGAAAGTGTATTGACCGTCCAATTAAAAGGTGTCACCTGAAACATGTTTGTTGACCTTTATGTCTAGTTAATTAAACTCAAATGATCACTATTTAAATTCTTCACTCAACACTTTCCTATCTGAAGAAGCTGCAGTCCTTGAGTATTAACTAAAGAAGAAGTCATTTCATCATCACCATGCTTCTGCTTTTTTCAAACACAGGTTTCAAGGACAGATTTCTGTCCTCTTGCTCCAATTTATTGTCCATGAATTAGTTGCTAAAGTGGTAAAAAAAAAAAAAGCTAAGACTCAAATTTATTTTCATTTTCTCATTTATTTTTGCAAACCTTGAATGACATTTAAAAAATATCAATACAATGCAAGCTGCAGGCAAAATTAATTTTGAGATGCGCTTCAGTACTTGAGAAGTTTTAAGCACTAATCCAAGCCTTTTATTTTTGTAAAAATATCAATGCATGAAAATAGCCGTCAACCAGTGAATGACAATCACTAATCTATCTGTGGGATTTATCTGTCCCTTGTGTCTTTTTTTTAATTTACTCTATTATATGATGCATGGCATGGGTATTAGATCCAGTTGAAAAACAGGGAGAGAGAGAAAGAGAAAGTGGGTTGTTATGCCTATTCCAATTTATTAATAGGTCATTTATTCTTCCCTCTCTTCTGGATGAGCAAGATAACTGCTGCTACTGAGTACGATAAACTGGAAGGGTAAAAAGTGAGAGGAATGATATATTAAAAAAGTGTAAGACAGCAATCTGTCCATTTCTCCTACCTCATACACTAATAGGTCAATAGTTTTACCCACGTTTGAATTTAGTATATATTATACCTCTCCGTTCCAAACCTCTGGAACATCTCATAACAATTTGAAATGCATGTGAGCTAAATCTGGTCCAGGTCAAAGATGAAATAAATTCATGGGAACTGAATTATCCCTGAATCTGTTATGATTTTATATGTCAAGCTTATTGGGTAAATGTGAATAGCTTAAGACTGGGTAAAGTTAAGTTGTGAATTGAACGATGAAATGCAATGGTGGAGGTACTTTATTGAGGACTCAATAGAGTTACCATTCCACTTCATGGCCCACTTTACTTCTTTCGGTTATTGTTGATGCTGTGTTGTTGTTCCCTCTGTTTCAGTGACTTAAAGTTAGGTTGGTCATCCTTAGTCTGGATGCTCAATAGAATGTGTAATATTCTTGCTGACAACTAACATTCGAAACCTGAAGCTGAAGTGGTGCTAAATGTATTTATTTATTAGGATTTATTTACCACCTTTTTGAAAGAATTCACTCAATGTGGTGTACAGCAAGAATAAGTCAAACATAAGCAATACACAATTATAGCAGTAAAAATATTCAAATAACAATACAAGTATGACATAGCATACTACGTTACAATGTCAACACAATACACAATAAAACATTTTAATAGACAGCATAAGGTGTAAGCAAAGATGGAACATATAGATAGATAGATAGATAGATAGATAGATAGATAGATAGATAGATAGATAGATAGATAGATAGATAGATAGATAGATAGATAGATAGAATAACAGGAGTAAGAAAATAAGGGTTTAATAGAGGTGAGAAAGATGCCTGAACATTATGGCCAGTGTCATTCCTTTTATGTGTGTGAGTGTGTGGGACAAGCAAGTTGGTTACTTCTCCCATTAAAGGCCTGGTTGAAGAGCCAAGCTTTCACCTGCTTCCTGAAGTAGAGATAATCTTGTGTTAAGTGCATTCCAGAATGTGGGGGCTACTCCGGAGAAGACTTGCTTGCGGGTATCACATCGTGTGATGTCCTTTGGCGAGGGTGTGGTTAGGGATACTCCTTGGGGAGAACTTAGTGTCCTTGGAAGTCTGTAGAGGAAGATCCTGTTCAAGTACTTTGGGCCATTTCCTTTAAGGGTCTTGAAGGTCACACATAGAGTTTTAAATTTAGCCCTTTATTGTACTGGTAGCCAGTGAAGGTTTTGCAAAAGTGGTATGATATAGTCACGTCATTTACAACCTTCTATTAGCCTTGCTGCAGCAGTCTGAATCAAATGGAGCTGGTGCAAACCCTTTATAGTCAGACCAGTGTAGAGTGCATTACAGTAATCCAGTCTTGATGTTATCATGGCATGCACAACTAGACAAGATTTGTCTCCTCAATGTACTTTACTATCACCTGATGCAGTTAAGGGACAATTCTGCAACAGGGCACCTCCATTTAGGTGCCTTGAGGGCGCACAGTTGGAGCTTGTTCTGAAACAGAATCTGGGCACCCAGATTATATTAGAGAATACTAGCATAACCCTTATCAGAGCACCTAATCTTTGTGCGCCCCACTTACACCAGCTATAGACCTGGCGTGAATGTAGGTGCCTAAATGTAGCAGGCATGTGGGTAACTTATAATATTCTGTAATTGACTTGCATAACTATGAGCACTGCCTATGTCCTACCCATGCTCCGCCTCTGTGTAAGCCGCCCTTGCAAGTATGCACTATGCAATTTAAGTGAGTGTTTGCAGAATAATGCTTAGATGAACTGATACCACTTGTGCAGCTAACCGTACACATACTTGCATATTTAGGTGCACAAGGGAGTGTGTAAATGTGGGCACCTAGATTATGGAATTGTCCTTTTAGCAACCAAAGGTAATAAGAGCTCATGAAGTCATGAGAACCCTATTTGAACAAATTTGATGCACAGGTAATTTATGTTTTGCACATGTATGCTCAGTTTAGCACTAATCTTTACCCATGCCAAATCATTAGTGATTAGATCTTTTTAATAGCACACACACTAAAAGCCCCCAGCCTGCATGCTAAATTACAGAATATTTTAGTGATTCAATTCTACAATATAATACTCCTTCCATTGTAAATCCTGTTTGGCTCCCCTACACATACTTGAAAAAATATAGCAGTCACAAACTGGTGTTGAACTTCTATAAAACTATACTGAGATAAATGCCAAATACCAATTATGTATGCTCTGTAGTCATGAATTTTTTTAATTATTTTTATTTTTAAATGGGAGAAAAAGGAGACCTCAGTGATCTCAGGGAAAACCCTTGCAACATAGCTCAATTGAATTTTGTACTGATATGTGGTTTCTTTTATTGGCCTCCAAAAAACTCCTTATTTTTTATTTATATTTTTTGGAACTTTATCTGTGCATCAACTTAA
Organism: Microcaecilia unicolor; assembly: GCF_901765095.1. Taxonomy (NCBI): domain Eukaryota; kingdom Metazoa; phylum Chordata; class Amphibia; order Gymnophiona; family Siphonopidae; genus Microcaecilia; species Microcaecilia unicolor. The sequence continues at coordinate 314,159,053 of NC_044034.1, read as the reverse complement.
ATTATTATGCCACAAAATATTGGAAAAGATGCCTAAAAATCACTCTCTTAAACATACCCCTGGGGCTAAATTCTATATACGACACCTGAAAAATCCACATGGTAAACATTTCCACCTAAGCATATTCTGTAAGTGGCTACTAGATTTAGGTGTGATATATAGAATACGCTTAGTTGATATTCCAGTTCCTAAAACTACGCATGTCTATTTATACCAGCGAAAATGTGGCATAAATCCCTGCATGTAGATTTACACACACTGGGCCATAATCTATAATTAGAGGCATAAATTTTAGAATGTCCACGAAATGCTTATTTCCCCGCCCATAGCCACACCCCTTTTGAACTCTGCGCATTAGAATTTAAGTGCAGTTTATTACAGAATACGCTTAACGAGTTGTGCATGTAAATTCTAATTATTGCTCATTATTGCTTGTTAAGTGCTGATATCAAAGCTGATTAGCTTGTTAAAGCTAATTAATGTATGCGTGCTGTTATAGAATTTGCCTGAATTTTGGCATGGTTCTCATGTCATGCTATATAGAACCTGGCAAATGATGCCCAAATTTGGGTGCCTAAATTTGGGCAAACTGTAGGGATGTGTAAGCAACTTAATTGCTTAATGAGCCATCCACTATGAATAACTGGGTGCTAACAACTAATTATTGATATTTATTGGCAACAATTAGATTTTGTGTGTGCAATTGGCTACACGCTATTCTATAATTCAGGATGCCAACATCCTATGATGTATAACCCAAAAGGGAGTGTGGCCATGGGAAGGGCATAGGTATGTCTGGGGTGTTCCGAAAAATTGTGCGCGTTGTTTCAGAATATTGGTTCAGCACGGCCAACTTGGGTGCCAACATTTACACCTGGTTTCAGCAGGTGTAAGTCTGGCATCCAAAGTTAGGGTACAGGAATTGGCCCTGATTTTCTCTGGTGCCCATTTTTGAGTGTGATTTATAGAATTTCCCCTATGAATTCCACCATATGATCACTTTATGAAAGTTATGACCATTAAGTGTGTATGTCAAATTGTTTATATGTTGTCACTTTTATTATGAATTTACCTTTGTAACCCACCCAGAACTTTGGATGGAGCAGGATATAAATTTGTTAAATAAATGTTACCACTGTTTACTGCCAACCACAATCTGTAGTTTGTATAACAACATCACTTTAACTCACTCCATGAGTCAGTTTGTGGAAGATCTCATATACAGCTTACTTGTCACACTATATACATTCTAAAAATCATCTTTGTACACTATCAGGCCAATATTTAAAAGCACTTATATGGCTGGCAGTGGCATTTTGTCTTGTATGTTTCATACTGTAGGGGCCTGTTTACTAAAGCAATAAAGTTTTGCAGTTACTGCTTGTTAGTTAGAAAAATGAACATGCAGTAATAGGAAAGCTTGTGCCATTACTGTTGAATCATGACCAGCATCTGCCTATGCAGTCACCATACAGTGCAGACATACAGAAGGCAATTCTATAACTGGAACCACAATTTAGGTGCCTAGATGCTGTGAACTGAGTGTTAATTCTATGAAAGAATCTGGATGCCAAGATTCTGTTATATAAAACTAATGTAAATTGGTATCAATAGACCTACATTTAGGCATGCCCACTAACAGCAGCTCAATAGGAGGCAGTGGCGTTCCTAGGCTGGCTGACACACGGGGCGGATCACCGATGTGTCCCCCGGTAAAATTACACCCCCCCCCCCCCGGGTGCAGCACGACCCCCCCCCCCCCCGGTGAAATTACACCCCCCGGGTGCATTTTTACCTGCTTGGGGGGGGGGGGGGTGCCGCGTGCCTGTTGGCTCCGAGTCCACTCGTTCCCTGGCTGCTGTTCCCTCTGCACCGGAACAGGAAGTAACCTGTTCCACACAGAGGGAGCAGAAGGGAGGGAACGAGGGAACTCGGAGCCAACAGGCGCGGCACCCCCCCTGCGGCATGCACCCGGGGTGGACCGCCCCCACCTCCCCCCCTTGGTACGCCACTGATAAGAGGCATAAGTGGGCAATCATACATGCAGCAATTTAGTGCATATTCTGTAAGTTACGTGTATAAAGTTAGCACAATGTAACTTACCATCCATTAACTGCAAGGCACTCTTCATGCCCATAACCCTCCCTCCACCCATTTCCTGTCTTCTTCCACAATAACCACAGGAAGGGCAATTCTATAAAAGCTCACCTATAATTAGGTGCCTAGAAGTTGCATATATTGTGCCAGTTCCATAAAGGAGGGTAGGCACCTACTTTCCTTTTTAGAATATTAACCCAATTGCAATATGGGGGAAAATATCTTCTTAATTTTTCTATTACCAATACCTGGATATACTGTGACCATAAAATATACAATTATCCAGGAGTAAAAACTCAAAACAATCTAAAAATATTGTAAATATGTGATAGTGCTCAGAAATAATCAGTATCCCGTAGGGCCTTTTTACTAAGCCACGTAAGCGTCTACGCGAGCCCAATGTGCCCCAAAATGGAGTTACCGCCCAACTACCGCATGGCTCTTGTGGTAATTTCATTTTGGCATGCATCTGGTACGTGTGGCTGAAAAATAAATTTTATTTTCAGACAAGTGTATTGGACACGCGCCAAGTGGCATTTGATGCACGTTGGTCATTACCACCCAGTTATCGCATGAGACTTTACCACTAGGTCAATGGCTGGCGGTAAGTTCGCAGACCTGAAATGGACATGCGGCAATTTTGATTTTGCCACAGGTCCATTTTTGGCAAACATCTTAAAAAGGCCTTTTTTACAGGCGTGCTGAAAAATGGATCGCCTCGCGCCCAAAACCTGTGCCTACACTACCGCAAGCCATTTTTCAGCACACCTTAGTAAAAGGACCCCATAGTGATTTAAAAAACACATCCAGACACCTTATCTCAATCATAGCATAGAAATAGCATTCAAACGTGGTGTAATGATATACTTATATCAAAAACAAAAAAAAACTAGAGACGCTGATCTGCCTACTGAGATACCGACAAAGTAAAAGCAGATCACATACAAAATACCCCTAAGGTCCACATGTTTTAATGAAAGAGCTCAGGCCCTACACACCAATTCTGCCTTCTCCTAGATTCAATGACTGGTTGCAGGGGGCCTAACTACTGTGGGGTGGGTCCCTCAATGATCATCCCACCCCTGAAGAGTGACCTGGCATTTGAGTACCAGCACCTTTTTCACTAGAAAAAAATGCACTGCTTATATAATACTTAAGTCCATACCAGTGTATATAACATAGTTCAGTAAGCCATAAACCAGGAAAAAAATTTAACATACTTGTGTGTTGTTCCAAGCTCAAAACGTCAATGAGATTCATAGGTGACTGTAGATGTGTACTATTCTCATAACAAGTAAAACATGTGCCTATAATTTAGGTGTGAACACTTAACATCACCCATAGAGCTGGTGTAAGTGCTTGCACTTAAATGCTACAGAGAGATGCCTAGCTATAGTATTCTGTAAGTTATGCACATGAGTCCCGCACATTCTTTACCCAGACTCAACTCATATGCACACCTACCCTGAATTCTATAAAGAGTGCTAAAAATTCCCTGGGCCCGGGCCTCCGGCGCTGCAGTCCCCGGTCTCACCTGCCTGCCTCCTCAGCTCCGGGCCCCCTGCATTCAAAGCGGCAGTCGCAGATCATGTCTCTTTTGGCCTTCCCTCCCTGTGTCCCGCCCGCGCAGAAACCATCAGACAAGGGCGGGACAGAGGGAGGGAAGGCCAGGAGAGATGCGATCTGCGACTGCCGCTTTGAATGCAGGGGGCCCAGAGCCGAGGAGGCAGGCAGGTGAGACCGGGGACTGCAGCGCCGGAGGCCCGGGCCCAGGGAATTCTGTCCCCCTGCCCCCCCCTCTCAGCGGCCCTGCCAGCCTGTACACCACTAAATATTCAGACATAAATTTGTGCATGCAATTTTTAGCACTCTGTAAAAAAGGCCTTTTAAAAATTTGCCAAAAATGGACCTGTGGCAAAATCAAAATTGCCGCATGTCCATTTCAAGTCTGCAAACTTACTGCCGGCCATTGACCTAGTGGTAAAGTCTCATGAGGTATCTGGCAGGTGAGACCGTGGACTGCAGCGGTGGGGGGAGTGATGGGGTGGGGGCGGCAACTGCGGGGGGGGGGGGGCGGAAGCAGGGCGGCCTTGTCTCTCAGCGGTCCTGCAGGCTGGTTGAAAATTTCTTTAAAGTTGTCTGGTTAACTTCCCTGGAAATCTCTATGCAGTAGTCGTCCTGCTAATATAGATGATATAGTTGTGCTTTCCTGTTGGCTAGACTGGGTTGTTTGAGAAGATGTAAAACATACTAAAAACCCTCTATATGCTTGTATGTGTGAACTGCATTGCATTGTGCTGATGCTTTGATAACTATCTCCACAGCTAGATAGCTCTCAAACAAGTCTTTTCAAGTTTTCCATCTGAAGTGTTCAATGATATAAGCCTCTGTTTCTTAACATACTGAATGTCACAGATCATTGAGCTGTTTTACAATGGCACTTTGTTCTGTACTGTATTCTATGGATGCTGTAAGGTTGGCAGGTAATGTTGAGATAAGAATATTACGTTAAAACCAGTTGAGATGCAGCCATATTGAAGCACTGAATTGGTTACACACTGTTTATACACAAACACTTCTTTTATAATATGTTGATTTGGGTGCAAAGGCTGCATAAAGATGTTAAAATGGTATTGAACATATCTGCAGAAAAGGCCCATTTGGCCCAACCGATATGCTTGCTTATTGTGCTGTTGCAGGCCAATATGTGGTCTGTTCCTCCCTTTTCCCTATCACTAGGACAAAATTTCTTGCAAAACATTTTTGGGTGGATTTAGAGTGTAGCCATTAAGGGGGAGGGGGAGGAGGGATGTTAAGGTGGGTTATTTTACTGTTAAAGCCCAGATTACCAGTAACTAGGTCTCATTGCATAAAATGGAGGGTAAAATAATATGTCATAATGGTAACTCAAATTGATAAATTCCCCTACTTGCTGATGGCCACTTTGATCATTTTCTCCCTAGAGCACTTACCTACACCTTATTCTTTTCAAGCATTCACAGTTTTCCAAAGCGATCATTGTACTCATTTTCAACACACTGCCTGACCACTTTCTGATGCACTTATCACCCCTTTTTTCTGTTGAGATCAATGTGTGAGTACAAGAATCTCATAACTTATACACATAGACCTACATGGAGCCTTGGAGCTGATAGGCAGAGCCAGGAAGCAGTAGCCAGCAAGGTTCCAGTGGTTGGAGGTATTCTGGCCACAAAACAAGTAATTGGTGTCTCTCCCAAGCAGTATGAATTCTGCCATTGTTGTGAAGTCTGTGCCAGGTGTCCACCACATTCTCATTGAAAAAGTATTTTATTCAATTTCTTTTGAGCGTCTCTCATTTCATTTTCATACGATGATGCCATATGCTTGAGTTACTCATTTCACAGAGATATAAATATCTGCTGAATTCTTCTGGTGGGAACTTAGCATTCTGTGGGCCACTGAAATGAAAGTGCCATGAACTGTTCTCTAAATAACCAAGTCCGCACCTCGAATACTGTGTTCAATTCTGATCACCACATTTCAAAAAAGATATGGTAGAGTTAGAGGGCGGCGAAAATGATAAAGGGGATGGGACGACTTCCCTATGAGGAAAAGCTAAAGAATCTAGGGCTCTTCAGCTTAGAGAAAAGACGGCTGAGGGGAGATATGATAGAGGTCTATAAAATAAAGAATGGAGTAGAACAGGTAGACGTGAATTGCTTGTTTACTCTTCCCAAAAAATACTAGGACTAGGAGGCACACAATGAAGCTAGAAAGTAGTAAATTTAAAACGAATCAGAGAAAATATTTCTTCACTCAAGTGTAATTAAACTCTGGAATTTGTTGCCAGAGAAAGTAATAAAAGCAGTAAGCTTAGCAGGGTTTAAAAAAGGTTTGGATGGCTTCCTAAAGGAAAAGTCCATAGACCATTATTAAAATGTACTTGGGGAAATCCACTGCTTATTTCTGGAATAAGCAGCATAAAATGTATTGTACTGTTTTAGGATCTTGCCTGGTACTTGTGACCTGGATTGGCCACTGTTGGAAACAGGATGCTGGGCTTGATGGACCTTCGGTCTGTCCCAGTATGGCAATATTTATGTACTTAGGAGACACAACTTTCCTATCATTCTCACAGTTTTCTATACAGAGCTAATCACATCAGTGTACCTCATCTAGATAGCGAACAAAAAAAAAAAAAAGAAAAACGAAAAGCATGACTGAAAAATAAAACATTCTTAGGTATATTCCTGAATATTTGCCAAACCACTGCAAAACTTTAAAGACTGCTGCCTTCAGCAAAGCTGAGATGGCAGTAAATTGCTGAAAGCTAGATTAAGAAACAGTCTAAAAGCATGATGGTAGGCGTACACCCAAACACATACTTCATTTTCCTCTGAAAGCCATATGTTTCAAACCAATTTGAAAAGATCAAAGTTGGCAACTTAGCAGAAAGATGATTTTTTTTCCATCTTTCAACTTAACAGCATGATAAATTTAATTTCCCTGACAATTCCAGCACTCTGCTTTGTCCTTTCTGAATGAGAGTAGGAAAGGCAGAATCTGGTGCTTTTGATATAAACACCTTCACAAATACTTACCAATGAGCAAAGATCAATCCATGGTGATATCTCAAATTGCGCTTGTAAGTCTGCTGCTAGAAAGCTGTGAAAGGGAAAATTGCCAAAGACCAAAGAGTCCTAAAATTGGCTTCAAAGTTATTAAATTCTTCTAGGGCTAATGTAAAGTTAAAATGTATAAAATCATGTAGCTCTTTGATCTGTACCTGTGACAGAATATGCTGTATACCAACAATCTAATTTTAGATGATTTGTAGTTAACATAAATATCTCCTTTGTACTTCAAATTTTTAAACTTATGTTTGGGTCATTATCCTACATTTGTTGGACTCTCAGTGAATCCAGAAATCATACTTTCAGGCAGACAAGGGAGGTCTAAAACCTCCTAAACTGGTGCTGTTATTAAAGGTTCCTCCTATCACTTCTCTGTGTTCCTTCAGTGGCATCATAGTGGACTCATCTGACTAAGGGATCCTTTTACAAAGTGGCATTACCGATTTACCTGCACTGAATGTGAAGAAGCCCATTCAATTCCCATGAGCTTCTTTGCAATCAAAGCACACTAGTAAGGGGATGGGACTACATATACCGCCTTTCTGTGGTTATACTCAAAGTGGTTTACATAGCATATACAGATACTTATTTTGTACCTAGGGCAATGGAGGGTTAAGTGACTTGCCCAGAGTCACAAGGAGCTACAGTGGGAATTGAACCCAGTTCACCAGGATCAAAGCCTGCTATACTAACCACTAGGCTACTCCACGTTGTAAAAGGATGGCTAAGTGATATGTGCCAGGGCTGTTAAGAACCTAGAATATGTATGTCCTTGACTGGGCCAACCAGCATTGCTCTATACTAATCCTATATAATAATTCTCACCTCCAACATTCTATGCATCTGCCTGCCTGTGTCCGTAACTTTCTTCACAGATGGGCTCCGAAGCCCTGAGGGTTGGCGGCGGGAAGGGGGGCTTGAGAGGGTCGCAGCAGAGGGGTCCAGGGGTCAGGAACTCCGAGGGGGGGCAGGAAATCAGAGGAAGGGGGGTCTGCAAATCGGAGGGAGGGAGGCAGGGAGGTGGGGTCTGGAACTTGGAGAGTGGGAGGGGTCTGGAACTCAGAGGGGGGATCTGGAATTCAGAGGGGGTGGAGGGGTGGATGGAGGGGGTCTGGAATTTGGAGGGAGGGAGGTAGGGGGTCTGGAACTGGGGGGGAGTCTGGAACTTGGAGGAGGGGACAAGAGGGGAGGAGGGGGGAATGCACCACCTGTACAAAAAGTAAAAAAAAAAACAAAAACGGGGGGACGACCCTGAAACTCGGAGGGAGGGAGGGGGAACGACAACCCTGGAACACGGAGGAAGGGGGAACACTGGAACTGGGTGGGAGGGAGGGGCCCCAGGTACACACACTCTCTCTCACAGACACACTCACACCCAGTCTCACTCTCTCTGTCACACACACACACTCGCAGATTCACTCTCTCTCTCTCACAGTCACTCTCACACACACTCTCTCAAACATACACACTCCAAGGAAAACCTTGCCAGCGCCCGTTTCAATTGTGTCAGAAACGGGTTTTTTTTGCTAGTGGTCCATAATGCAGTCCTGTAGGTTTGGTTACTCTGCTTTTCATCATATCTGCAATTGGAGGGCATTCTATAACTGTGTGACTATATTTAGGTGCCTATGATAGTGTGGCTAATGGCTGGCTTCAGGACTTTGCACAAATGTGGCAGATTCACACACAGATTGTAGGTAAAAATAAAAATATATATTTATTTATGTACATTCAAGGAGAATAATCATCTCTGTTTCCTCTCAGGATTGATTCTTCCATTTAAAGTCTCTCAAACACAGCCTGCCCCTAGCTTGGCTACACTCTTCAAATACAATAAATTCCTTTATCATAACCACAGTTCCAATAGCTAAGGGATAATTAGCCTGGCTTGGAAATCTTCAGTTACCTCATTTGTGATCACACAACCTTGGAATTTTAAGACTTCATATCGCATGGGAATGCAAGAGTCTGAGCTAGGGCACTCCTCTTCCCTGGAACTCTCATTAGGTACTACAGTCAAGCCAGAACTCCTTGAGAGGATCGTTGCTCAAGGCTCCTCCTGGAGATCTCTTCTCTCGGGGCCTCTCTGTTCCACTCTGCTCCAGGGTATTTAACCACCTCCTGGCCTGAACCCTACCCCTCTGACTCAGCCACTGACATGGTATGTCAGACCCACCTGCTGTAAGGTGGCTAAACTGCAACCTCAGTGAGGGAGTGCTCTTAGGGATACCTGCTGCTATACCACTCACTCCCTCACAGTGCCTATTCTATCAAGAAAATTAGGTGTCTACTTTCCTTTATAGTATACTACACAAACAGTTGAAATATGTGCTTATAATTTAGGTACAAGCACTTAACACCAGCCATAGAGATGACGTAAGTACTTATGTTTAAATTGTTGAAACACATGTGTACATTCTAGTAGTCTATAATTTACAAATCTAAGTGTGCGCCTCGCCCATGCTCTGCACAAATGTCACCCATGCATACGCCCAACTTCCAACTACAAGCTATTGCATTTAGGAGTCTGCTTATATAATACTGCTTAGTAGAATTTTGAATTTGTGCATGTATGCACATACTTATGCACAAGTAATCCTCAGTCCCTTTTTTGTGCCTTGTAAATACCAGGAAACAGGTTCTGAGGACACCTTCAGGTGTGAGGAAATTAGCTGTTTTAGATATATATTCAACAGCCACAACAATAGTGAATAAGGCCTTATACACTTTATTGACACAATATAAGTCAAGCACTGACCACCAATATTCATCCGGTGGTGGTCATTGTTTTTTTTTTTAACGCTGATCGTTAACATCTAAATTATCCCCCGATATTTAGTGCTGGGCCATGTTGGGTAGTGGCACTGAATATTGGGGGATAATTTGGGGTAGGCTGGGCACAGAAACTTATGCAGGCCAGGCCAATGTTCAGCCGGGGCTCACATAAGAGTTATGCGGCCCAGGCTGAATATCGGGCCGGGGTCCACATAACATTTTTTTTTTAAAAGCATCCCCAAACCCTTTCCCACCTCCCTGACAATGCCCCCTCTTCTCCTCCCCCTTCCCCCAGCCCCTCGTGGGCAAGGGGCGGAGTTATGGCGAAGCAGAACTTAACCAGTTACTGCCAATTATTCATAAACTATTTAGCTGGCTACTGACTGGTTAAATCACTTGGTCAGATCTAGCCACTAATATTCAGCAACACTTAACCAGATAAGAGCCACTGAATATCGTGGTTAGCACCAAACACAAGGCCGGCTATGTTGGGAGTGTTCAGAGGGTGGAATCAGCACTTGGGCTGCTTAAGTGCTGATACTAAACATAAATGTCTGTCCTATCTTTGTGCGGTAACCCATGGCCACTTAAGTGATGAATATCGACTTAAGCGGCTATATGTTAGCCAGCTTTAAAATAACCAGATATTCACAGCTGCAGCAAAACGTTCACTGCTAATGGCTGAATATTGACCCCCTAAAGGAGATTTTCGTTGATAACTGGCTAAGTAACCACATAAAGTTAGGACAGCAAAACAGCTGTCCTAACTTTTTACGTAGAGTTAACCAGGAAGCTGTCTGAGTATTGGCAGACATGTCCAGATATCCGGGTTGGTGGACATGCCCAAATATTCAATGCCAGGAGCCATGCATGCCCCAACATTGCAGAAATGCCATGCTTAAGGGGCTCAATCTCACATATTGAGTCTTTCCCTGCTCCCTGGTAATCTGGTTTTCTGCACCAGACACTTCCCCCACCAGTCCAGCATCACCTCATACCTCCCTCATAGCCAGGGCCGATTTTAGACAGGGTGCACCCAAGGGCAGAAATTAGGGAGGGTGCTCCTGATCTCCCTTCCCCCGATCTCCCCACTTACACTGCTACTACGAGCATCTTTTCTCCTTCTCCCCAAAGCTTACCCTCTCAGCTGCGATCTGTCCAGGCAGAAACAGGAAATTGCATCAGAAGGGGATGGATCGTAGCAGAAAGGGAAAGCTTCAGGGCAGCCACAGGCAGCTTGTGAGAATGGTTGTTGCACTGGGGCTCCTCTGAGAAAGGAAATACATTTTTATAGAAGATCAGGAAGGGAGGAGGAGACAGAATGTGGTGGGAGAAGGGGAACAGATGCCTGGACCATTGGGCCCCCTGGATCTGTGGGGCCCAGAGCAGCAGCCCTGTTTGCCCTCCCCTGAAATCCGGACCTGTTCATACCTCCCTCTATCCCCCTTCACTCTCTCAAGTCCAGGGTGCAGGCAGCAAGGGGGTGCACGGAGCAGTCATGTGGCTATCGGCTCCACCAGTTCCCTGCCCCCTCTGACGTTACTTCCTGTTGTGAGGCAGGGGACCGGTGGAGCCGACAGCCGTGCAACTGTTTCATGCACCCCCAGGTGGTGAGGATGATGTGCTGTGGAGGAGGTGGAGGTAGGTAATGCACTTTGGGGGAAAGGGGTGATGTGCTGAGAGGGGTATGATGCGTCGGGGGAGGGGGGTGCAGTGGCGACCTACCCTGGGTGGCAGCCAACCTAGGTACACCACTGGGCTAAGGATATTTGTACCAAATGTAAATTCTGACAATATGGCTTTGAAAGGACATCTAGGTTTCATATTGAGATGGAAAGCCTGTCTTTGACTACCTACCCATACAATTTGACTAGTTAAAATGCAGATTTATTTGGAGGAGGTAAGAACATAAGAAATGTCATGCTGTGTCAAACTGTAGCTCCATTTATCCTAGTATCCTGTTTCCAAAAAGTTGCTGGGGGTAGGGGGGCTATTTTGGAGGCCGGTAAGGTGATTGGGTGGTTTTTCAAGTTAGAAATTAGTTATGTGGGTCCCAGCTGATATTCAGCCATAGCAGCTGCATAACTGTCTTATGCGGGACCCAGTTGAATATTGGCTGGGACTCACATAGGCTCTGGCAACTAGCCCTACAGAAATTAGCCCCCAATATTCAGTGCCGCTGCCCGGACATGGCCCAGAACTGACTACTGGGGGCTATTCCTATTCTTTGTTCCAGGGGGGGTCTTTGATTTTACCTGATTTTTTTTGCTCAGTTTAATGTATTTTGTATAGATAATATATTTTGGTGTGTGTATGAACATGCAATCAGCTCCTTTTGACTGCAATTTAATTCAGGAGCAATTGGGAAAGAAAATAGCATTTTACCCAGTTCTTCAAAAAACTGTTTGATGGACCTACAAACCCCTTTAGCTATATTATTGTACATCAGCTGAAAACTCCAAACAAATTGATGCTTTCTAATTGTGTAACCAATTATAGGATGGCATTTAGTGCCATCAAGGCTTCTGTGTTAATTTTTCTGTCTTTGCCGGCAAATTGCCACTTCTAAGAAAAATGTGTATTGACTGAATTATGCCTGAAAATTAAGGCTTAGGAACCAGCATTTCAAATATCGACATCAACATCATTAGGGAGTAATGTTTTCTTAAATGGCAGATAGGAAAATAAACTCAGCCTCTGAAGCAGGAGAAAAATATAAATAAAACAAATTAATTTTAGTTTGTTGATCTATTGATTGGATCTGGATAACTTGAGGAAGAGCCCAGAATCACTTGAGCAAAAATAATAAGCCCTATTGAGAGAAACTCCATTAATATTTCAGCAGCAACAGATCACAATTTAGAAAATAATTTTACATCTCTGAAAATATGTGGTTGTTGATAAAGAGAAGAACAATGAAAGAAAGAAGTTCTAATTATGATGCTATGAAGTTAGAAAACCCAAGTAACTTGAACAATCAAGGGTAAAAGTATCTTTCATCTTTAATATTGAATTTGATTAGCTTTTTATATCAAGAGGCTCTTTTACTACAGCATGATAAAGCTTTTCTCTTACTATGCAATTACGCCATCATTCTATATAAATGGCACCTATAGAGAAGCATACAATGAGGCATGAGGTTATAGAATAGGGTCTTTTACGTGCATCAACTAATTGGCTCAGTTGATGCATAATAGGCAATAACTATCAATAACTGCCCTTAAGTGCTAATTGGCACCAATTAGTAGTTTCACGCATAACTGTTCTAAGTTCCTGAGTATAAATAGCGCACCTAAGGCACCTTTTACCAAGCTGCGGCAAAAGGGGGCCTGCGTTGATGTCAGCGCGTGTTTTTGATGCATGCAGAGGCCCCCTTTTACTGCAGATGAGAAAAGGTAGATCTTTCTTTCTTTAAGAAATAGTCTTGCAGCACGTGAAGCACAGACATTTTGGGGGGAGCCCTTACTGTCACCCATTGATGGTGGTAAGGGCTCTAGTGCTAACCCGGTGATAACCGGGCAGCACGCAGCGCTGCCCAATTACTGCCAGGTACACACCGGCACTACAAAAATAAATATATTTTTGTAGCACCAGATATGACAGGGCGCTGGGGGTGGTAGGTACTGTTAGGCTGCTGCGGTAGCCCAACGGTGCTTCCTTTTTAGTGAGCGGTAAGCCCATGTTAGGCTTACTGCTGCTTTGTAAAAGGGGCTCCTAATTCCTATTGCATGCCAAGGTGTGGCCAAGGGAGTGACATAGGTCAATAAGAGGCGTGCCCAGCATTTAGGCGGGGGTTTTATAGAATACTTGCATTTACACGACTAAATGCCAGTAATTAGGCACAACAATACGGACTTAAGCTAGTATTTTATAATAGCAGTTACACATGGAAAAGCTTTATAGAATTCATGCTTAGCACCCTATAACCCAGTACCTAACTTTAGGTACCTTTTACTGAATCTACCCCTAACTGCAAAGCCTGTGTGGTAACAGTTTGGAGAAAAGACTGTCCAAAGTACGCCAATCAGACAAAGCAGAACAAAAAGCACAAATGGATCTTCAGGAACAGGACAACAGGAAAATCTTTATTTAATTTTTCAAGTTTATTAGGGGTTTTCTATCTCGCCCATCAAACATGTGTCTGAGTGGCTTACAATCTAACAGTAGAAAGGTCAAGGGGAAATCGGAAGTTACACACAATATACTAGACATACTAGACAGGACATATGGATAGGAGAGAGAGAGAGAGAGGGAGAGAGAGAGAGAGAGAGAGAGAGAGAGAGAGAGAGAGAGAGAGAGAGAGAGAGAGAGAGCAAAGACATTGGGAAGGGGTAGAATACAGGTGACTCATGCAACTCATCCAGCTAGTGCCCAAATACTTCCAGGAAGAAATGAGTCTTTAAGCCTATTTTGAACTGTGAAAAGTAGGGTCATGCTTTAAGGTTCTCGGGTAGAGAATTCCCCAAACTGTTACCAATCAGACAATGCAAACAAAAAGTATAAATGGACCTTCAGGAACAGAACAATGAGAAATTCTTTATTGAAAGGACCCAACATAGGACATGTTTCAACCTCTATGCACCTGCATCAAGGGTCCCAACAATTTTCAAAAATCTCTATGAAGGAATTTGCAAAACCACCACTAACAGGGCGCAACATTGCAATCCCTCAACAAATTGTCAATATATACCCTAAAATCTTGTTCCTGTGGATGCAGAAAATATGCCATCGAAAAAACAGTCAAAGCAGTAAACAGGTCACAGGAGTAGCATAGTGGTTAGTGCAATGGACAGTGAATCAATAGACAGAGGTTCAAATCCAACTTCAACTTTTTTTTTAATAATTCTGAGCCTTCATTAAACAGAAAAAATACCTACTGTATTTAATAATTTTTATGATACCTGCAAGCCTGAAGGCTATTGAAGTGGTGTACATTCAGATACAATAGATATTTTTCAGGTCCTAGGGGATCATATTTACAAAAAAAAAGAATTATAATAGGGTGTGAACCTGTATCCCTTAGTTTACAATAACCACTAGGCGACTCCTCAGTTCTCTAATGAAGTCTTCATAGTCTTTATAGCCATATTGATGCCAGAGTTCATAACCCTGGTTTTTTTTCTCATTTAAAAATTGGGCATTTTATTTTGAAAAATGGCTATTCATTTTGGATGCTTTCAGTGCAAAAATGTCCACCAAACAGCCATAATTGAACAGAAAATCTAGATTTTTATTTATTTATTTATTTGTGGCATTTATACTCCACTCTTTCCCGCTAGATAGCAGGTTCAGTGCGGCTTACAAAGTGTGGTACAAAGTATCACAGAGATAATACAAAGTATGGTACAATGTAGCACAGAAATAACACATTTATGTAGAGTGGGACATTAGTAAGAGATGTGGGGGAAGGATTGGAGTGTGGGTAGTGCTGGTGGTGTGGGTTAGGTTCGAGACTTAAGTTGGGTCATTTGGGTAGGCTTTTTTGAAGAGGTAAGTCTTCAGCAGCTTTCGGAAGGGTAGGTGTTCATTGATTTTTTGGATATGTCTAGGTAAGGTGTTCCAGAGTTGGCTGCCTATAACAAAGAAGTTGGATGCGTAGTAGGTTTTGTATTTGAGGCCTTTGCAGTTGGGAAGATGTAGATTGAGATATGTTTGAGAGGGTTTGGACCAGTTCCTGGCTAGAAGATCGATCAAGTTGGACATGTAGCTTGGAGATTCTCCATTGAGGATCTTGTGGATCATTGTGTGGGCTTTGAAGTTTATTCGTTCCTTGATAGGGAGCCAGTGAAGTTTTTCCCGAAGTGGTGTTGCGCTTTCGAATCGTGATTTGCCAAAAATGAGTCTGGCTGCTGTGTTTTGGGCGGTTTGGAGTTTTTTCATGATTTGGATTTTGCATCTGATGAAGATGCTGTTGCAGTAGTCGGCGTGGGTAAGTACTGTGGATTGTACTAGATTGCAGAAAGTTTTCTGTGAGAGGAATGGCTTTACTCTTTTCAGTACCCACATAATGTTGAACATCTTCTTCGTCGTGGCTTTTGCATGAGTTTCTAAAGTTAGGTGTTTGTCTAATGTTACTCCTAGTATTTTTAGATTGTCAGATATTGGGATTGTAACATCGGGGGTGTTCCGGATGGTTGGGAGCAGAGTGGAGTGTTGTGATAAAAGGATTAGGCATTGAGTTTTTTCTTTGTTCATTTTCATCTTGAAAGCGTTGGCCCAGGATGATAGGATGTTCATGGCAGTGATTATTTTCTCTGAGATTTCTGTAAGGTTGGATTGGAAGGGGATGAATATTGTGACATCATCAGCGTAGATGAAGGGATTTAGGCCAGATTTGGATATTTTTCCTGTTTGATTATGGCTATGTGCTATCCAGATTTTTTTGAATGTTATGAACAGGACAGGTATTTTTTTGGACTTAGTCATTTTTTTTTTTTTAATGCCCCTCTATCAGGCTTATTTTCGAAAGAGAAGGACACCCATCTTTCGACACAAATCGGAAGATGGGCGTCCTTCTCATTGGGTCGCCCAAATCGTCATAATCGAAAGCCGATTTTGGGCGTCCCCAACTGTTTCTGTCGTGGGGATGACCAAAGTTCCCGGGGGCATGTCGAAGGTGTTGTGAAGGCGGGTCTTGGGCGTGCCTAACACATGGGCATCGTCAACCTATAATCGAAAAAAGAAGGGCGTCCCTGACGAGCACTTGGATGACTTTACTTAGTCCTTTTTTTGTTACAACCAAGCCACGAAAAGGTGCCTGAACTGACCAGATGATCACCGGAGGGAATCGGGGATCAGATCCCCTTACTCCCCAAGTGGTCACTAACCCCCTCCCACCCTCAGAAAAATCTTTCAAAATATTTTTGCCAGCCTCTATGCCAGCCTCAAATGTCATACTCAGGTCCTTCACAGCAGTATACAGGTCCCTGGAGCAGTTTTAGTGGGTGCAGTGCACTTCAGACAGGTGGACCCAGGCCCATCCCTCCCCTACCTGTTACACTTGTGGTGCTAAATGTGAGCCCTCCAAAACCCACCAGAAACCCACTGTACCCCCATCTAGGTACCCCCTTCACCCATAAGGGCTATGGTAGTGGTGTACAGTTGTGGGTAGTGGGTTTTGGGTTTTTTGGGGGGGCTCAGCACACACGGTAAGGGAGCTATGCACCTGGGAACAATTTCTGAAGTCCACAACAGTGCCCCCTAGGGTGCCCGGCTGGTGTCCTGGCATGTGAGGAGGATGAGTGTACTATGAATGCTGGCTCCTCCCACGACCAAAGGGCTTGGATTTGGTCGTTTCTCAGATGGGCGTCCTCAGTTTCCATTATCGATGAAAGTCAGAAACGACCAAGTCTAAGGACAACCATCTCTAAGGTCGACCTAAATTTCCAGATTTGGGCATCCCCGACCATATTATCGAAAAGAAAGATGGACGTCCATCTTGTTTCAATAATACGGGTTTCCCCCAACCTTTCACGGGGATGTCCTGCGAGGACGTCCTCAGAAAAACTTGGACATCCCTTTTGATTATGCCCCTCTATATGTACTAACAGCACATTTAACATACAAAAATGTCAGCACACTTCAGTACCTCTATAAGAACATAAGAATAGCTATAGAGAGTAAGACCAATGCATAATACTGCCCGATTACCACCAGGTTCCCTGTGGAAATAGTGTTTCAATATTTCCTCTAGCACCAGAAATGGCGCACGCTGGAGGTGGAACTACCACTGGCACCTGAGTTGGGCTGACATTAGTTCCGGGTTGCCAAGCGGTTACTCTTTAATAAAAGGGCCCCTTAGTGACTTAACTCCAGATATTAGCTCCAGTTTGATCATATCATGATCACTGTTTCCCAGTGGACCCAACACTGTTACCTCTTGTACTAAGTCCTGCATTCCATTAAGGGCTAGATCTAAGATGGCACCCCCTCTTGTCAGTTCCTATACCAGTTGCTTTAAGAAGTAGTCATTTATTTTACCTCCCTAGCACTCCCTAATGTGGCATCCAATCAATAGTGGGGTAATTAGCCACCTTTAAGAAATGTATCCTGTTTGACTTAGAGAGAGAGGAGGCTGTTTTACCAAAGCGGGGGTTGAATTTAAATATCAAAGAACGGATGGCCTTAAGAGGGTTGAAAAATGACACCACCATTGTTATTCGTAAAGCTGATAAAGGTGGGGCAATTGTAGTGCAGGACACCAGTGATTATATGGCGGAAATACATCGTCAATTGTCAGATAATACGACCTATGAAGAGGTAATGGAAGACCCCTCTAATCGGATACAAGCTATTCTTCAAGATTTGTTGTTGGAAGGTAGGAGCTTAGGATTCCTTACTAAGAAAGAATTCAATTTTTTGGATTTCCGTGGCTTTCAAATTCCCGTATTCTACACTTTGCCTAAGATTCATAAAAATTTTTCTAAACCACCAGGGCGTCCTATTGTGGCAGCTAGGGGGTCGTTGTTAGAACGTCCTGCTCAATATATAGATAAAATTTTGCAACCCTTTGTATTTAAAATTGATTCTTTTGTGAAGGACAGTTCCCATTTTTTACAACTTTTGGAAACAAAGAGAACTGAAATACATGATAATACGTTGCTGGTCACGTTGGATGTTTGCTCACTCTATACCTCGATTCCTCAAAATGAGGCAGTTGAGGTTTTGGAATATATTTTGAATAAAAGAGAGCGGCCACATTTAGTTCCGACTAATTTTGTATTGGAGTTGATCAGGATTACATTAACAGAAAATTACTTCACTTGTAATAAAAAATATTACATACAAAAATCCGGTGTGTCAATGGGAGCAGCGTGTTCACCAACTATCGCGAATCTATTTATGGAACATTTTGAATGTCAATGGGTGTATAAGTCAAGATGGAACCAATTGTTGAAGAGTTGGTGGAGGTACATAGACGACATTTTTGTTCTATGGAGTGGTACTGCCATGGAATTACAAGATTTTGTAACATATTTGAATGGTTGTCACGAGATGATTAAATTTGAATATACTTACAGTGAAGATTCAATTTCGTTTTTGGATGTACAAGTGAATTTCGTACACAGAAAATTGGAAACGTCTGTGTTTGTTAAAACCACTGATCGAAACACCACATTACATTTTCAAAGCATGCACCCTGCTCATTGCAAAACTAATATTCCTTTTGCACAATTTCTAAGATACCGCAAAATTTGCTCCACAAATGAAAAATTTATGCAACAGTCTTCTTTTTTACAACAGAAATTTCAAGATAGAGGTTACCCTAAAGTTTTGGTATCTCGGGCTAAAAAACGTGCCTACCATAATCACAGAGAATGGCTGCTTAATCCGGCCATGACTACAGTGAAACAACAAGAGGTAGTGACTTTTGTAACAAAATATAATACTCACACAAATAGAATGATGAAGATCATTAAAAAACACTTGCCTATGCTACGAATTTATCCTTGGTTCCGTGATTTAAGAATTTTATTTGCCTATCAAAGACAAAGTAATTTGAATGACCTACTTTGTGTTGCTGATACATGGAACCGTGAGAATAATAAGACTGCTAGAACGGGACAACATAAAGCTTGTGGACTATGTTCAGTGTGCCATATTATGCAGGAAGTAGATAAATTTATTGATACGCATACAGGAAAATTATATCATTTAAGAAGCTTGACGGATTGTCAGTCAAGGAATGTGATTTATCTATTGAAATGCCCTTGTAATTTGTACTACGTGGGACAAACCTCCAGACTGTTGAAAACGCGGTTAATTGAACATAGACATTGCATACAAGCTAAAAAGACATACGAACCTTTGGTTTCTCACTGCCTTTTGAAACAGCATGATTTTGATGAATTGCAATGTGTTGTTTTAGAGCAAATTCAGGTTTCGGAACGTAGAGGAGACATAAGGAAAAAGTTAAGACAGCGTGAGCAACGATGGATATATATGCTGCAGACGGTTATACCCAAGGGATTGAATATTTCAATTGAATGGAAAGCCTTTTTGTGAATTATACTCTTGCCAATAAAGTTGTTGATGTGGATTCAATGGGTTAAGGATGAAGGAAATGACGTATATATAGAAGAAGGAAGTAGGACTCGAATTTAGGACGCCGATGAAGGTAGTTGAATGCGGTGAAGTTGGAAGATGAGAAAGGACTGTCTGTATTAAAAAGTTCTGGCCCTTGAAACAGCCTAAGAGTGGCGAAACAGGGTCTCCTGTTGGGCTTTATGGAACAGTATTTGCGGTTGAAGCATGGACAGCTTTAAGAACATTTCAGCTAAGTAACATTTGTGTCACCGGTTGTGTATTAAGTTGTAAGCCTTCAACACAGAGTATTGTGAAAAGGTGTAGACGCATGCATTATTTGAATAAGAAGAGTGGAGTTTTTTTTTGTGAAGACTAGTGATTGAAGAACTAGAGTGCCAGAAACTTGAAAGGTGGTTTCCACATAAATAGCACTCTTTAGGATTTCTGAAGTCTTTTTTTCTCCACATTTCACATATGCTAGTGATAGTACACCTCCAATACTCTGTTGTATCTTAGTAGAATTATTGGGTTATATAAGTGAGTATTATTCTACTATCCCTTTGGGAATTATCAGTGTAATTGAAATCACCCATTATTATTGCTCAGTTTGCCAACTTTCCTAATTTCTGTTAACATTCATCTGTCTGTTTGTTCTATCCTGGCAGACAGTAGTATAGCCCTACCAGTATACTCTTTCCCTTCACACATGGAATTTCTATCCATAAGGATTCCATGCTCTTATCTGTTTCATGCATAATGTTTCTTTTGTTTGACTCATTTCCCTGTTTAGCATATAGATCAACTCCCCTCTAATTTGATCCACTCTATCATTGTGATATAATTTGTACTCTGATAATTCAAGGCCTTGTTTACTAAGGTGCACTAGTGTTTTTAGCACATGCTAACACTATAGATACCCATATGGGTGTCTCTAGCATTAGCACACTAATTTTTAGCATGCGCTAAAAATACTTGCGTGATACAGTGCAGCTTAGTAAACAGGGCCCTTAGTGTCCCATTGATTGTCCTCCTTCCAGCAGATCTCAGAAATTCCTATTATATCTACCTTTTCAATTTATGCTATATATTCTAACTCTCCCATCTTATTTCTTAAGCTTCTAGCATTTGTATACAAGTTTTAGATGCAGGGAAAAAACCCACAATTTGAACAGCCCAGTAAGGATTGTATAAATGGTGCCCAAATGTGGGCACTAAAAAAATGAGCACTAAATTTTATGAACAGCACCCAAATTCAGATATTGTTTATAGAATAGCGCTTACTGTCAGGATCCAAACCCAATTTTCTATAACATTCTATAACACAGTGCACAATTTCTAGGATGCCCCTGATCTGGTCATGCCCTTTCCATGGCCACACTCCCTTTTTTAGATCCACACAAAAAATTTGCATGTGCATCTTTATAGAATACCAACTAGGAAGATGTGCACATAAATTGTAATTGTTGCCATTTAGTGCCAATAATTGATTGTTAGCCCCCAATTATTGCCAATTAACTGCTCATTTGTCAATTATAGAATACACCCAATGCATGCCAAAGTTTGGTGCACAATTTTGGCCGCCATATATAGAATCCTGGGGTGAAAGATGAAATATTTTCTCAATTTGTTTTAAATGTGCTAAATATTAGTTTGGAATGATTTACTCCCCCCCCCCCCCCTTTTATTCACACAGATCAATCATTTAAGAAATTAAAGATTTTTACTTAAAACATTTTTTAAGCAGGCTATCAGTGATCGGGTATTGATTGTATGACCAGACAACGAAGATGCAGACCAGACTGGTGCCTGATCACCGATAGCCTGTTTGAAAAAACTATGTTTCAGTTGGTGTAAATCCTCATGCCCAAAATTGATTGTGGATCCTGCGCTAAGCGCTATTCTATCACGTTACTATATGTAAACCACTTTGGTTGTATCCATAGAAAGAAGGCAGTATATTGAATCCATGACCCTTTATCCTTTACCCTGTAGGCTGATGTATGTTTTGTGTATAGTAGGAGGTTTATCTGACAGAAAGAGCCAAAATGGCTAAGCTTATTGATTCATTTAACCTTCTGTTATTCCAAAGATCTCATTCAATTGGGAGATGTGGATATTTATTCTGGTACAGTAAGCTGTCTTCACTGTGTCTTCAGCACAGTGGCATAGCTATGTGGGGCCACGGGGGCCTGGTCCCCCTCAAATTTCCTCTGGGCCCCTGGTTTTGCTAACAGGGGTTCTCAACCCCCGCCAGCTGAAGCCTTGTCCAGCGCTGGTCTCCGGCGCTGCTGCGTTGCCTGCCCTGCTCTTTCTTCCCCTTCAAGTCCTGCACGCTCCTTTTCGTGAAATTTCAGTTTCACTAAAAGGAGTGTAAAGGACGTGAGGGGGAAGAGAGAGCAGGGCAGGCAATGCGGCGGCATGGCGGTGCTAGAGACTGTCGCTGGACAAGGCTTCAGCTGGTGGGGGTTGGGGACCCCCAGTCAGCTAAGGTATTTGGTGCAGGAGTGGGTGGGGAGTGGCAGGGTGGCGACAGGGTGGCAGACCAAAATTGCCCCCCCACACCTTGGGCTCAGGCCCCTCCCACCACGAGGTCTGGCTACGTCCCTGCTTCAGCACGCAGGTCATTTCTTAAAATGTAGGCAACTATTTTCCATATATCAATGACCCCATTATTGGGTCATAGTGATATGAGTTTTCTTCAGTAACATTTACTAAGGGTTTTCCCCTTTTCTAGCTTTTCTTCTTCTGTACCATCCATCAGAGTGTCAGCTTTTGACCACAGACCACAATCCCCGCCAGAGTTTAGTTATGTCTGCACTCTGATCGTAGCTAATAGTTGCTATTTTGGGTAATGAATAGGGCACTTGCTTCTACCAAGGAATATGGCTTTCACAGCATCCTCAACTTTGTTTGACCCAATGAACAGAAATTACATCAGGCAAGGGTCACTAGAAATGGAATACATCCTTTTGTTAAACTAAGAATGCGAAAATAATAACCATTTTTCCATTTACCGTGGATTATAAATTTAGATAGTGGCCTGCAGCCAGTACTGCTGGCTTATTTCCATTTGTTTTGAATAATTTTTCTTCATAGTCATGCCTTGATGCAAACAGAAATAACTTTTCCCCCTCCCTTATGATTTGCAATAATTATCTCCTTTAACATGGCATTATCTTCTAGAACCCAGAATAGATTTCAATCTAATGACAATGCACCATATTGAATCCTACACAAAGGCTTTTTAAAACATCGTATAATAAATTAAGTGGGTTATAATAAGCTGTTGAAGTGTCTACAATGTTATTTCTAAATCAAATGTAAGCTGGACATAGCTGAAATTGATTTCAAATTTATATCTCATAAAATTTAGAGCACCAAAAATAATCTAAAAATGGAAATAATTCTATTCATTATCATGAAAGAACAATTCACTCATGCAGATAACTCATATTTTATCTCTCATACAACCCAGATCAGCTGTACTTGGATTTTACCTTCTTTAATGTTAACTGTGCTACAGCTGTTCAAGTTTTCTTGAAACCCATTCAGAAATATGGGAAAATTGTCAGACAAAAGTGGATGAAATAACAGTGGAAGTATCAAAGGCAATTCAAGGTGTGAATTACTTACTCACAGTAAAGGGTACATGCTCTGTGGACACAGGGGTCCTAAGGGTCTCAAAGAGACTATAAATGTAAGGCACTGTTTTACAGCAAGCTTTCTAAAGCCAAGATTCTTTTTGAAAGTATTAAGATGCCTGCTTTTCTATATAGAATACTAACATAGGTGAAATAGGCACCTTTAATTTTGGTACAAGCACTTACGCCAGTGATATAGCTGCTGTATGTGTTTGTGCCGAAAAGCCAGAGGTGTGTGAGAAGGGATGAGAAAACCATCTGGTCTTTGTGGGCAGGAGACAGGGCAAGTTAGGGGTAAGAAGGCTAGTATTGGAAGTAGTGAAAAAAAGAGGATGTAGTCTTGGTGATTCCATGAGAAAAGGTAAGCCTTCTATTTTCAGCCTTTAACTTTTTCTTCTGCTACAAAATCTTTTGTATTTTCTTATGTGCATGTGAGTCCTGCCCATGCTCCACCCAGACGCTAATCTGGAGCTAGTTCCAGCCCGAGCATGCACTGTTTCTTGTGCTGGGGAAATAGGGCTGTAGGTTTTAGTGTGGCGCTAACCTGGCAGTAACTGGGCAGCACTGCACACTACCAGTGGCGTAGCTAGGTGGGGCTCCAGGGGAGCGGCTGCTCCCCCAAACGGAGTTCTGCTGGCGCTGCCGCCTATTTTTTTCATGAAAATGTGCACCGGCGCTGGTCCACTCTTGCTCCCCCTGCGCCATCAACCTAGCTGAACCTGGCTACGCTTCTGCACACTACCTGGTTAGCACTGGGTTAGCGTGTGATTCCTTACCAACCCCTCCGTGGGTGGCAGTAACTGCTCCCCCTCACATGGCCACGTGGTAAGAGCAATTTTACCACATGACCATTATTATTTTCAGCCTTTTTATACCCACTGCAGAAAAAAGGGCCACAGCAAGCAGCAAAAATGGCCCCGGCCACTACCAAAGGACCTTTTTACACAGCTCAGTAAAAGGGCCCTCAGCGAGCAACCAATGCATATGGAAAACAATTGGCATAATGGGGTGAATTCTATATGGTGCTAAAAAAAGTGCTATTCTATAAGTTGTGCTTAAAGTTAGGCGGATTATAGAATAGTGCTTATGCCCGGGAATCACACCTAACTTTAAGTGCAGCCATTTGCACCAACTGAAGCATGGTGCAAATGTACGCACCTAAATTGGGTGCTTATTCCCCCTTATTCTATAACAATGTGCATAAATGATAGGATCACCACTGATCCATATAGCTAATTAGCTTGATATTCAATTAAACTGCATGCACAATTTTTGGCGACTTTTATAGCATTAGGAGGAATATGCTCAAAACATGAGCTCCCTATAATTATATAATTAACCGAGAAAAACAAAGCTCACTAATGAAATGAAATGAAAAGAAAGAAGGAAGAGAATCCACGAGCGTGGAGAACTCAATAGATCCCACGAAGCGTCAAATGTAAACAAAAAGGTGGGAATATGAGCCAGGCAATCCAATAACTGGACCCAAAATGTAGTTTAAAATAAACAATATTTATTAATTTTCAAGCAAATGATAATAAAACAATTTCCACATTAAAAATGACTCGACACAACGTTGTGTTTCGGCCAGATGGCCTATATCAGGAGTCTTGATACTGATGATAGCAGTAAGAATAAAATCATCAGGTAACGTAATAATGGATTTTCAAATCACAGATAAGAAATGTGCAGATCAGGATATTAAAAATGGTCTGTAAGGGGAGGTGGCAATTCAAGCTGAAAGGCTTGCATTGAATCCCTGCAGCTGGTGGCAGGGGCGTAGCCAGCCTTCCGTGGGAGAGGGGTCCGAGCCCGGGGGGAGGGGGCACATTTTAGCCCTCCCCCCGGCGCCGCCCCCCCCACCGCCGACATTGCCGCCCCCCCTCCCGCCGCGAACCCGCGGCCGCTGCAGCCTACCTTTACTTTTGCTGGCGGGGGATCCCACTCCCCGCCAGCCGACGTCTTCTTCTTAGTCGCTTCCCGCTCTTCAATTTGTTTGCTGACGTCCTGCACGTTGTACGTGCAGGACGTCAGACTCAGAGAACAGAACTGTTCTCTGAGTCTGACGTCCTGCACGTATAATTACGTGCAGGACGTCAGCAAACAAATTGAAGTGCAGGAAGGACTGAGAAGACGTCGGCTGGCGGGGAATGGGATCCCCCGCCAGCAAAAGTAAAGGTAGGCGGGGGCGGGTTCGCCGGGAGGGGGGTCCTGGGGTGAATCTGCGGGGGCCCCGGCCCCCTCAGGCCCCACGTAGCTACGCCACTGGCTGGTGGCATAGAAGACAGGGCTGTGATCTCAGAGAAGAAAAGAAAGACAACTCACTGATGTCAATCTATGCGTCTTGTTCTTGAAGACACTGCTGAGTCTGGAGCGGGAAACTGAACTAAGGTGACCACAGATATCACCCGGGTTAACCTGAGGGACTGAGGACCCGCACCTGGCCATCTTCGGGTCTGGCTCCGCAAGGGGCGGAGCCAACTGTATTTTCGAAATACGTTTGGGGCCAGCTAAATCGATCGCCGGGTGTATAGGAGATGGCCGGCTTCGTTTTTCAGCCATAATGGAAACCGGGCCCGGCCATCTCAAACCCGGCGAAATGCAAGGCATTTGGTCGTGGGAGGAGCCAGCATTTGTAGTGCACTGGCCCCCTCACATGCTAGGACACCAACCGGGCACTCTAGGGGGCACTTCTACTAATTAAAAAAATAAGTAGCTCCCAGTTCCATAGCTCCCTTACCTTGGATACTGAGCACTCCAAATCCCCCCAAAACCCACTCCCCACAACTGTACACCACTATCATAGCCCTTAGGGATGAAGGGGGGCACCTACATGTGTGTACAGTGGGTTTTGGAGGGGGTTTGGCAGGCTCACATTTACCACCACAAGTGTAACAGGTGGGGAGATGGGCCTAGGTCCACCTGCCTGAAGTGTACTGTACCCACTAAAAACTGCTCCAGGGACCTGCATACTGTTGTCAGGGAGCTCGGTATGAAAT
Source organism: Microcaecilia unicolor (assembly GCF_901765095.1). Classification (NCBI taxonomy): domain Eukaryota; kingdom Metazoa; phylum Chordata; class Amphibia; order Gymnophiona; family Siphonopidae; genus Microcaecilia; species Microcaecilia unicolor. Next base: position 314,132,899 of record NC_044034.1, on the reverse strand, counting down.
TTCAGGCTGGCATAGATGCTGGCAAAAAGGGGTTTTTTTTTGGGTGGGAGGGGGTTGGTGACCACTGGGGAAGTAAGGGGAGGTGATCCCTGATTCCCTCTGGTGGTCATTTGGTCAGTTGGGGCTCCTTTTTGCAGTTTGGTAGTGAAAAAAAAGGGACCAAGTAAAGCCGACGAAATGCTCGTTAAGCCTGGCTTTTTTTTTCCATTATTGGGTGAAGTCGGCCATCTCGTGAGCACGCCCCTGTCCTGCCCTCGTCCTGCCTTTACTACCCTACCGACACGCCCCTTGAAGTTTTGGCGGCTCCGCGACGGAAAGCAATTGAACCCGGCCAAAATCGGCTTTCGATTATACCGATTTGGCCGGATTCAGGAGATCACTGGCCATCTCCCGATTTGTGTCGGAAAATGGCCGGGGATGTCTTTTGAAAATGAGTTGGCTAGGGGCCCATTTACTAAGCGGCGGTAAGCCCACCGAGGACTTACCGCATGCCAATCTGGAACTATCGCCAGGTTACTGTAGGAGCCTGGTGGTAGTTCTCACCCCTAATGTGTTCCATTTCTGGCGCTATAAAAATATGTCCTATTTTTATAGCACCAGAACTTAACTGTCAGCAATCAGGCAGTGCCACGCGCTACTCAGTTACCCTGGGTTAGCGTGGGAAACCTTACCGCCATCTAAATAGGTGGCAGTAAGGGCTCCCTCCTCGAAATGGCCACATGGTAAATGTTTCACTTACCGCATGGCCATTTCTTGTCCTCAGAAAAAGACAACCTCTTTACCCACTGCGGTAAAAGTGGGCCTCAGCATGTGTCAAAAACACACGTTGACACTAACGCAGGCTCACTTTTTTTTTTTTTTTCTTTATTTATATCTTTTTACATTTACATATCAACATAAATGTATTGAAAATACAAGAAATATAGTAATCCAAACAGGTAATTAAAAGAAAATATTTCTCTAAACTCTTTGTCCACAAATCAATAGAAGATCCAAGTACTAGGAAAAAAAAGTACAGGAAAAAATGTAAAGATGAAATTTCAAGAGCAGACATAACCCTGATAGCCTACACAATAGCATTTATCTCACTGGGAGGTAGTTAAAGGTTTATCCACACTTTCTTGTGCCTCAATAAATTGTAACAATTTTAAGGGTTCAAAGAAAACATAATTATTTTCATTTAGTGACACTAGACATCTACATGGGAATTTTAATTGGAAAACCGCTCCAAGCTTGAGAATTCTAGTCTTATAGGACAAGAATTCCCTTCTTTTTTTCTGAGTGTCTCTGGCTAGATCTGGAAAAATCTGAACCCTTGAACCCAGAAATTCCGTATTTATATGGCGAAAATAAGTCCGGAAAACGTTGTTTCTGTCCATTTCTAATGTGAAAGTGACTAAAAGTGTAGTCCGTTCAGTCACTATATCCAAGGAACTTTCCAGGAAATGGGTCAAATCTAGGTCCAGTGCAGCCCGAGGTTGTCCAACTGTGTTCTTTATTCTGGTTATGTACTGGGCCCTAGCGACAGGTGGAAATGCTGTCGCTTGGATTCCCAGTATCTCTAGAAAATATTTTCTCAACATGTCCAAAGGGGCAATTAAAGGAGACCGGGAAATTAATAAATCTCAGGTTGTTCCTACGACTTTGATTTTCTAAGTAAACAATTTTGCGAGCAAAAATGTCTCGTTCCTTGATTAGAGTGGCTGATAAATTTTGAGACTTAGTAAGTTCTGCCTCCAAATTCTGAACTCTTTCAGCCATATTGTTTTGCTTTTCCTTTAAATCAGTTATTTCACCCCCAAAAGAGTTAGAAATAGATTGTAAAGATATGTGGATACCTTGAATTGCGTCCCAGAGCGCTTCAAGCGTTATTACAGCCGTTTTAACTTTTCCTCGGTGTCCTTCAGGAGTCGTCTCGCCAGCTAGAGACGAAGAGAACACTTCTTCCGTAGTAAAACTAGTTGGCGTCAAAAATACAACGGGAGCTCCCAGCACAGTTACCAGGGGCGGCGTTCCACCAATCGCTCCAGTCCCCTGTGTCTCCTTCATATTCATAGTTACTCCTGGTCGAGGAGGGGCTGTATTGGGTGGACGACTGAACGATACCCCCTCAATGCTATGGTCCGCTTGAACATACGCGGACCCTGCAGAACCAGGTTATCGCTCACGGAGGACCGTCACTCCGTAAGACTCCAAGACGGTCTGGTGCTCAGCGGGGTTCACAGTTAAGCTCAGGGAGGTAGAAGCTTTAGCTTTCCCCTTTCGCTTCCCCATGGTGTTAATTAGGGAAACTGGCATTCGATCGACCAGGAACTCGGGAGCTCTGATCCTCACGTCCTTTCAAGACGCCATCTTGGATCTGCAGGCTCACTTTTACCGCAGCTTAGTAAAAGGACCCCTAAAGGCGGTACCCTATTTATTATTGGCATTCTTTTCAATCTTGTTGATTTTTATAATTGCTAACAGCTTTGATTTATGCATCAAGTTAAGCGGTATATCAAGATTTTAATAAACATAAACATGCAGTTTTAAAATTGCCCTGTAGTGAATGAGGTCCTAATGTATCAGGTCATGACATTAAAATCTTTTTTGTTGGCTTGATGACAATCTATCAATATTTTAGTTTACTCCAGAACCAAAATGGTAAGTTAGAGACTACACCAAAGAATGGATGTTTCTAGCTAGGAGTTCACTGCAAGAAGAAGTTATTTACATCAAGTGTTCTGCATTTTATTTGTGGTAAATCATGGCAACTCGTTACGCTCTGTTGCCTTTGTGTCTTCTAAAGAAGAAAAAAATACAAAAAGTCCATCGACTTTTGTTGATTGTGCTTCATTTTTAATATGCTCTGCTTCAACCTTGAATTAAAATTTATAGTAAATACTGAGGCTGATGTTTAGTGATCAATATCTACCATTTTTTCTGAATGCTGAATGGCATGCAGTTAGAGAAGAACATTATTCTTTCATTATTGCATTCACTTTATAGTGGAGTACATTAATAGATCATCAGTCACTAAAAACAAAAATGTTTAGTGATTTGATATAAATGCTTTTTAAACATGAATTCAGCCTAGATCATCATGGAAGCCAATTCCTATTGAAACATATGGAAGAATAATAGCTGGAGAAATCCAAGTAATGTGTTAGGCAATGTCACATTCAAGAGATCCAACACACAAGTCAAAATTTTGCAGGCCTGCCAGGCAGCCCCAAACCTTTGTTACTTTTGCAAAGCAGACTTGATTGTCCATATCTGCTTCAAAAGCATCCTGGGATATTGCTTGCAGTGCAGTATCATCCTCTTCTATGTACCTGGAGTAAGTTCTTAAATTCTTAGCTTATTTGGGACCGTTGTGTATAAAAGAAGAGTGTGCAGGTTGTTTGTGGTATATGCACTGAAGATTTTAAGTCACTTGCGCCTATAAATACAAATGTAAGTTCAGAAAATGTTGGTCTCTAATTTTATGTTTTATATTCTGCATCTGTTCTGAGCTTCTGCCAAAAGGGGAAATTCTATAAATCCTAGATACCCATATAGACCCATAAAAATAGCACATAAATGCCTCAAAAGAAGAAAATGGCTCATTTACATTCTATAAAGACACCCCATTGGCATGCATAGGTGCCATGGCGAAAATATGTATGTACTTTACAAATAGAAACCCTTGTTTAATTTTTATATATTTTTTTTCAAATGCTCTTCAGTTTCTTCTAACTCACATTCATAATCAGTATACTAATGAATAATACAGTGCTCAGTTGTGCATATTAACCATCACTCCGCATGACTGAGTATAATATGTTTATCACTCAAACATCACTGCACTGTGTCCCTGCCTACCTCCAAGATCAAAAAAGAAGTTTTTTTGGAACACATATATAGCAATCAATTCCTAGTTTTCAAAGTACTTATCTGGAGACGGTTTTCTGGGGCACTACTCGTGACAGCGTGTTTTAATCCATATACCATTTATAGTCCATATACCGGAGTGAAAAAAATAAATGTGAAAGTGCACTTGTGTACTCATAAAATAGTCCTTCCCTCTTCAAAATTCTCCTCAACCACTCTCATGGTTATCTTAATGATCTTCCCAACACCAGCTGTGTTTCGCAACAGTGTTGCTTCATCAGGGGAAATAACAAAACCTGAAAGTTAAAAGCAAATTAAAATGACTATATCGACGTAGCAATAGCAAAGACATCAGTATATTTTAGTCTCCTTAAACAGTCAGTGTGTTTCACTTGTTGTACGCCATTTTATTCGAACAGTTTATTATACACTTTTGGGCATACCTGCGGTGAAACAATCTCCCAGCCACGATTCTCCTTTTTGAAAAGACGCCCACGCATGCGCTGTCTTATAGTCCTAAATCTTACTGACTCCGCCTCTCCATTAAGCCTGCAACCACTCGATTTCATGATTCAATCCCTGTGGAGTGACAGTGCCCCACTGGAAAATCATCCTCTGTTCTTTGTTCCTGAGCAATCTCGCAATATCACCACCAACAGGTGTTCTAATTTGTGCCAGCACAGTATATCTTAGGTCCTCCAATGTATGATTCAAGGTTGTCCAATGTTCAACTAAGGGTGCTTCCCTTTTTAAAATCCTCAGATTGCTGATGTGTTCGGCTATACGTTGTTTTATCTTCCTAGTTGTGTAGCCAATATACGATTTACCGTAAGGGCAAACAATCCCATAGACTACTTGGGTCGTTGTTGATGATAATGTTGAAATGCTCTGCTCAGTATGCTGTGGCAGCTAAGAAAGCAAATTGAATGTTAGATATTATTAGGAAAGGAATAGAAAGTGAGGACGTTATAATGCCTTTGTATCAGTCCATGGTGCAACCACACGTCAAATATTATGTTTAATCTGGTCACAGCATCTCAAAAAAGATATAGTGGAATTAGAAAAGGTACAGAAAAGGGCAGACTCAAGAAAAATGTTAGGAAGTATTTTTTCACGGAGAGAGTAGTGGATGCTTGGAATGCTCTCCTGCGGGAGGTGGTGGAAATGAAAACGGTAACGGAATTCAAACATGCGTGGGATAAGCATAAAGGAATCCTGTGCAGAAGGAATGGATCCTCAGGAGCTTAGTCAAGATCGGGAGGCAGGGCTGGTGGTTGGGAGGCGGGGATAGTGCTGGGCAGACTTATACAGTCTGTGCCAGGGCCGGTGGTGGGAAGCGGGACTGGTGGTTGGGAGGCAGGGATAGTGCTGGGCAGACTTATACGGTCTGTGCCAGAGCCGGTGGTGGGAGGCAGGGATAGTACTGGGCAGACTTATACGGTCTGTGCCAGAGCCGGTGGTGGGAGGCGGGGCTGGTGGTTGGGAGGCGGGATAGTGCTGGGCAGACTTATACGGTCTGTGCCCTGAAGAGCATAGGTACAAATCAAAGTAGGGTATACACAAAAAGTAGCACATATGAGTTATCTTGTTGGGCAGACTGGATGGACCGTGCAGGTCTTTTTCTGCCGTCATCTACTATGTTACTATGTATATGATAAAGGGGATGGGACGACTTCCCTATGAGGAAAGGCTGAAGCGTCTAGGGCTCTTCAGTTTGGAGAAGAGACAGCTGAGGGGAGATATGATAGAGGTCTATAAAATAATGAGTGGAGTGGAATGGGTAGACGTGAATCATTTGTTTACTCTTTCCAAAAATACTTGGACTAGGGGGCATGCGATGAAGTTACAAACTAGTAAATTTAATATGAATCAGAGAAAATGTTTCTTCACTCAATGTGTAATTATACTCTGGAATTCGTTGCCAGAGAATGTGGTAAAGGCAGTTAGCTTAGTGGAGTTTAAAAAAGGTCTGGATGGCTTCCTAAAGGAAAAGTCCATAGACCATTATTAATTGACTTGTACAAAATCCACTGTTTATTTCTGGGAAAAGCAGCATAAAATGTATTGAGCTTTTTTGGGGATCTTGCCGGGTACTTCTGACCTGGATTGGCCACTGTTGGAAACAGGATGCTGGGCTTGATGGACCTTTGGTCGGTCCCAGTGTGGCAATACTTATGTACTTATGCCTTGCACAGTTCCTATCTACCTTTGTGAGGAGAGATACACAATATATAATGTTTCAAGAAACAGTGGAGCTGCAGCACTAAACAATGACTGATTTTATAGGCTGGCACAATTCCCCTCTGTCATTGGGGTCATTGACTGCACACATGTGTCCATCTAACAGTCTTCTGGGAAAAATATATATATACAGGAACAGAAAAGCATTCTACTCCTTAAACATGCAAGCCATCTGCAACAGATGTCTGTGCTTGATACCCTGGATCATGCCATGATTCATATATATAGTGCTAATCTGGAATTCATGTCTGGCCTCTTTACAAACCTGTGGTAAGCCCAACATGGGCTTACTGCTCGCTAAAAAGGAAGAACTGATGGGCTACCGCAGCAGCCTGATGGTACTTCCCACCTCCAGTGCGCTGTTATATCTAGCATTACAAATATATGTTTATTTTTGTAGCTCTGGTGTGTACCCGTGCTGCCTGGTTACCGCCGGGTTAGCGCTGGAGCCCTTACCACCACCTCAATGGGTGGCGGTAAGGGCTCACCCTGAAATGGCAACGCGGCAAGTGCTTCACTTGCCGCGTGGCCATTTCTTAAAAAGAAAGACCTACCATTTACCCACTACGGTAAAAGGGGGCCTTGGCGTGGGTCAAAAACACATGCCAATGCCAGCACAGGCCCCCTTTTGCTGCAGCTTGGTAAAAAGGGCCTTGAATATGGCAAGATAATGGCCACACTAGGTAAACTTACAACAACCACCTTCACCCATCCTGCTGCATTGGTCCCCTCTTCCCCCTCCCCCTGTTATATCACTTTTCGAGGTGACAATCTATGGAATTCTATATAGGGTACTCTCATATTTCAGATTTTGTATGGTATTGCCCCTGACTATAGGTTGCCTATAGGGGTGTAGCTTAGGAATGGTTAGACAGTGACTAGGGTGATGCCAAAATGCACATCACTATTTTGAATGTCAGGATTTACAGCTGCTCCCTATAGACATCTAGGTGTTTTTGAAAGCATTCATTTTGGGCAATGCACTACAAGAAGGATTAGAGGAGGTTGCTCCCTTTAATCCCTACCCCTCTCACCAAAATTAATTTTGCCAAATAATTGTGGGTTTGTTCTTATACACACGTAGGTTACTAAATGACACACCTACATGGGCATCTACATGGGTATGTTCTGAAATAGGCATGTGTAAGTGTTGATATTTGGACATGCATGGTGCTGTGTTGGCTTCTTGATATTTTAGACTTTGAAACTTGTAAAATGGATGTTTCCACCCCGTGTAGCCAACACATTTTAGAAAAGCCTCTATGTCAACAGATCCTGTTCTGAAATGCTAGTGAAACTTGACCTGAACGTCTTAATTCCTGTCAACATTCTGTCTGAAATGTTGCTTCTTGTGTTTGAAAATCTGTTGCGTACAACTTTTCATTCTCGTGTGCTACTAAACATTTATCCCCATAAGGGCTGCTGTGAAATCACAGAATAAAAGACATTTGCAATCTGAATGCTGCTCTGCTTCAATGAGAGCAATTTGCTCAGAGAATCTCTCAGAGGACTCGCTACTCTTAGAGGGGTAAATACAGTACTGAAAAGCAAAAGACCCCCATCAAGGTTACTGAGGTGTAAAAATCCATTACCACTCTTGCATATGATTTCACACTGACCAACAGGGAATCAAATCACAGTATTCAAGGATGAAAGACTCTAAATGCCAACTCCCCATTGTGTAAACCACTACTTTCCTTCCTTTCCAAATGCATTTATGAGATCACTTAAATCTTTTACACTGGTATTTCAGTTATTTAGACCTGATAAACAACACAGAGGTATCACATTGGATTTTGATATGACATGGGGAACCTACCAAAAGCTGATTTAAGTCATGCAGTAGTTTCAGCATTTTAATTAAAAATGTATAAGTTAATTTCTAATCTAATAATATATTCTTGGTCACTCCAAGTACAAAATATTTAACATCAGTGCTGGTCAAATTCTCATATAATTAAATAACCTATTTAATGTTAGTCTTAATTTGAAAATAATGAAAGAGAAACTTACAATTTTATTTCAATGGTTTGTTTTTATATCATAAGTCTCCAAAAACAGAAAAGTTTGCAAGCTCTTTTGAGCAGGGACTGTCTCTCTCTGTGTCAGGTGTTCAGTGCTTCGTGCATCTGGTAGCGCTTTACAAATGCTAATAATAATAATAAAAGTATTCAGGCTTCTGGTGTCCAGCTTTCTTAATTGTCAACTATAAAGCCATCCAAGAAGAGGCCAAGAGCTGTGCAAGGAATGCAGTCAATGCAGGGAGATGAATTATGATGATAGCACCTTTACAGGTACAAATCAAAGTAGGGTATGCATAAAAAGTAGCAAATATGAGTTATCTTGTTGGGCAGACTGGATGGACCGTGCAGGTCTTTTTCTGCCGTCATCTACTATGTTATGTTACTATGATGATAGCACCTTACCATTAAAACACAAATAAGTTGACAACCTCCTGGCTCAGAAATAATTATACTGTAAGAAAATCTTTAAAAGATTTATGTTACTTAGGGGCTCTTTTACTAAGCTGCAGTAAAAGGGGCCCAGCATTAGCAGCAGTAGCTATTTTTGCTGTTCGCCAGGGCCCCTTTTACCACAGCGGGTGAAAAGGCCAAAAAAAGAAATGGCCATGCGGTACGTTTACACTTGCTGTGCAGCCATTTTGGGGAGGAGCACTTACTGACACCCAGTGAGGTGGCGGTAAGGGCTCCCGTGCTAACCCGGTGGTAACTGGCCCAATTACTGCTGGGAAACCCTGCACTAGAAAATCAGTCCTAATTTTCTGTAGCATTGGAAATGGCATGCACTGGGGGTGAAACTACTGCCGATGCCCATTTTAGGCCTGTGGTGGTTCAGGTTTGGCGTGTAGCAAGCCCGTTGCCACGCGCCAACCCTTTAGTAAAAGGGCCCCTTAGCGATCAGAATAAAGCAATTAGTAGAGAATCTCTCATTAAGGTTTTATTAAAAACCCTAAATAATGCAACATAACATCATACCCATGCATATTTGGAGGGATGTATGAAAAAATAATTTAAGGGTGGAGTTACCAATGGGTGTTAAGGGATTAATGTTTGATACTTTCCACAATATGTGTTAAACAGCAATATTATATTACCATAACACACTTTAAATTATTGTGTAATACGTGGAGGGGCATAATCGAACGGGAACGCCTATCTCCATGGGCGTCTATGTCTGAAAACGGGTACGTGAAGAGGTGGGACAGACCGTATTTTTGAAAAAAATGGACGTTTTTGAGCTGGGCGTTTGTTTTTTTTTAGCGATAATGGAAACTAAAAACGCCCAGCTCAAAAACGTCCTAATCCGAGCCATTTGGTCGTGGGAGGGGCCACGATTCGTAGTACACTCGCCCCCCTGACATGCCAGGCACCAACTGGGCACCCTAGAGGTAAGTGCGGTGGACTTCAGACAACGATCCCACATGCATAGCTCCCTTACCACGGGTGCTGAGCACCCAACCCCCCTCCCCCAAAACCCACTACCCACAAATGTACAACACTACCATAGTTCTTAGGGGTGAAGGGGGCACCTACATGTGGGTACAGTGGGTTTTGGAGGCCTCCCATTTACCAGCATAAGTGTTACAGGTAGGGGGGGATGGGCCTGGGTCCACCTGGCTGAAGTGTACTGCGGTACCCACTAAAAGTACTCCAGGGACCTGCATACACACAGGCCTCTAGGACTTCTTGCTGCTATATAACATTGGCACACCAGTTGACACCTGAAGACTAATCTCTCCGAAAACGTCCTTTATTGGAATAAGTACGCTTACTCACAGTTAACTGCAGATCAGAGGTTGTGCCCCACTGGCAACGAGTCTCCCTGGTACTGAGATTAGCAGTAGGTCAGAGCTGGCAGAATGCTGTACAATGCCCTCTTTCAGCCACATTCAAGGTAAGAACTAAGTTCTCTAACGTGGCTAACAAGTGAAAGGGATCTAAAACTGGCTTACAAAAATGGCCACTACCTCATGGACTACCGGAAACAAAACAGGGCACACTCTGACCCAGCAGAGGGAAAAGCACCATGAGAGTAGAGCCTACCAACTACCAACATCGTGAGCATGTGGCACAAGCTAGTGGAATCACGGAGCCCAATACCCTACACCCACCACAATGCATTGCTGATGTGACTCTGCAGTGCCCTTAACAGAAAAGGTGTCACACTCACCTGAGAGCCACATCAGAACCAGGGAAAGGCTGTCAGAGGATAGAACACATTCTGCTGTCATGGAGGTGGGTACGGCATTTGAGACTGGCATACAGGCTGGAAAAAAAGTTTGTAAAGTGGGTTTTTTTTTTGGGAGAGGGGGTTAGTGACCACTGGGGGAGTCTGGGGAGGTCATCCCCGATTCCCTCCAGTGGTCATCTGGTCAGTTGGGGCACTTTTTTGGGACTTGTTCGTGAAAAAAAGGGTCCAAAAAAAGTGACCCAAAATCGCGGTAAAAATGCCTTTTTTTTATTATCAGCTAAAGATGCCCATCTCTCCTCAGCCAATAACCACGCCCCAGTTCCACCTTCACCACGCCTCCGACATGCCCCCGTCAACTTTACTCATTTTTGCGATGGATTGCAGTTGGAAACGCCCAAAATCGGCTTTCGATTATACTGATTTGGGCGCCCACGGGAGAAAGACGCCCATCTCCCGATTTGGGTCGCAATATAGGCGTTTTTCTCTTTAGATTATAAGCAGGATAATAGACTAGGGGGTCCTCTACAAAAAATCGTTTCTGTTTTAATGGGACAGGAAAAGGATCTGTGGTAAAAATGAAACCAGCACGCACCCAAAACCAACCTGAGCCCTTAACACCACCACATGTGGTGATAGCTCACATGCTACATGTACAGTGACTGGTCAGCATGCACCAAGTGCCAACTACCGCTGGAATTGGCATGCGTAGGAGGAAATAAATAAATAATCCATCCAGGCATTATGGGCGTGTGCCAAATCTGAAATTACTGCAAGGAGGGCGCACTGGCCTGGCGGTAGTCTCATTTGGGCACACATTGCATGCGCATAGAGCCTACCGTGGCTTAGTGAAAGGGCCATTCTTTAAATAGCACATAAAAAATTGGCGCCCAAACAATAGTGCTTAGCCCTATCTTTAAACTGTGCTTAAAGTTAGGTGTGGTTTTTAGAATAGCGCTTATAGGGGTCTTTTATGAAGCGGCGGTAAGCCCAATGTGGGTTTACCACTTGCTAATCCAGAACTAATACTGGGCTACTGCAACAGCTCAGCATTAGTTCCCACCCCGATTGTGCGCCTCTTCTGGCGCTACAAAATATTGGCTCAGTGAATATTGGCTGTGACCAGTACAAAAAAGAAAAGTGGGTATGTCAGGGGTGGTACAGGGAGTGGCATTGGGGATGAGCTGGTAGTTATGTGGGCACTGGCAATATTCAGTGCCGAGACCCAAATTGCTAAGTGGCTGAAATTAGGATAGCTTAAAAGCTGTCTTAATTTTGGCTGCTTAGTCATGTAGGTGCTGGCACTTAATAATGGCCAGCGCCTGCATAATTATCAAAAGATGCTTGAAGCCATTTTCTTCAGGCAACTACAAGAGGCAGGACCGAGTGACTTCGCTTCTGTCCCCATAGCCCCTCCAGGACCACCAGGGAGCTGAAGTAGGCCTGGAGGTGGCCTACCCAGACTGGAAGTGTTGGGAGTTGGGGGGGGGGGGGGCATTCAGGGAAGAGGGAGTACTGAAAGTCATGACATAGGTGAGGATTAAGGGAAGAAGGGGGGCTGTTTAAGGGGGGGGGGGGGGGCAGGAAGGTTCTCCAGGGGCTGCAATATCATTAAAGTAGTTATATAGGTCCTGGCCGATATTCAGCTGTGGCCCACATAACTGTCTTATGCAGAACCTGGCTGAATAGCGGCCAGAATATGCATAAGCTCCAGAGGCTAGCAATGGGAAAATTAACCCCAGATATTCAGTATCAGGACCCACCCATGGCCCAGCACTGACTATCCAGGGCTAATTTAGCTGGCCACAGTCAGCATTTAAAAAAACACTGACCTCTGCTAGTTGAATATTACCCCATAGTTTCTTTTTTGTTTTGTTTAATTAATTAATTAATTTTTATAGAAGATAGAGAGAAATGTGATATTCCTGCAGAAAATAAAATAGCTTTGGCTATTTGTGCTAGTGAGAAAAATTGCTGTAATGAATATGTTCTTGTTGGAAATGATTGTAAATGATTTATTTTTTCTTCCTGTATCAAGATAGGATTGCACTAACTGTACAAATAAGTACTGAAAATTGAGCTATTTTACAAGCAAATAATGTAATATTTTGTTGAACCTGGAAAATGACTTTATATTAATTTACATGAATTAACTTAGAAAAATTCATATAGAAGAAGAAATTACATTACAGATAAAATAAATCTGGCTGTCTGCTATAAATTAGAAGTAGTACATGTTGAATATGATGGCAGTTAAGGCCCATCCAGGTTGTTTATTTCTTACTTTTCCTGCAGTACAGCAGAGACTTTGGATTTAGTTACCTGCTTTTCCAAACCTGAACTCGAGGCAAGTTGCTCTTCAAAGACCTTATAACCTAAGAGCCCGGTAGTCAAACAAGATGAACTCCTAAATGTGCTCCTAAATATTGGGGCAGTTCTATAACAGGGTGCCTCCAGTTAGCCACCCCAATGCAATTCTATAATGACACATGAACACCCAGGTGTTATTTCAGGATACTACCATAACTTGGTATTGGTGTGCCTAATATTTAGGCAGGCAAACACAGGGAAGGAGACAATGAAGATGATGAAAAACATCCAACGGACTCAGAAGAGTTCACATCAGAAGTGTCACGTCTGTGGCCGTGACCACCCTCATACTTACCCTGTTTCTGGGAGTCAGTGGCTGTGCTGGCTTCTGCTTGTCTCTGTGTCTGTCTCTGTCTTAGTTTCTCTCTGGCTCTGTGTGCTGATTGCCCTACTGAATCTCACCTGTGTGGGCTTTGCCTCTTCCAAGATGGCTGCCGCTTCCTCCTGCTTGCCAGTATCCAAGATGGCTCCCGCTGTTCCTTCCTATGGGATGACTGCTTTGTGTGTCAAGCCTCTGTTTGGTTGCAAGGTGATTGCTGCACCTGTGGCTCTGGTGTTGAAGGGCTTTATTAGTGACTTGGAAACTACAGTCCTGGCCTTTGCATTGCCATTTCCTCCGCAGTGCCTTAGGTCCCGAGGTTAGTGTGCTGTTAGCACCGTTTGCTTTCCTTGTCTTTTGCTCTGTGGGTTTTCAGCCCTTCTGTGTTATTTGCTCTGTGGGTCTCCTACCCTTCTGTGGGTTTTCAGCTCTTCTGTGTTTATCGCTTGTGGGTTTCCAGCCCTTCTGTGTTAATAGCTCTGTAGGGTTTCTGCCCTTCTGTGTTTATTGCTCTGTGGGTCTCCTACCCTTCTGTGGGTTTTCAGCCCTTCTGTGTTTATCGCTTGTAGGGTTTCAGCCCTTCTGTGTTTATTGCTCTATGGGTTTCCTACCCTTCTGTGTCTAGCTCTGCTAGTTCTCTGTGTTTGTTTCCTGTGTATGACTTGTTAGCTTGGGCACAGCTTTGTTGTTAGCTGGTGTATAGCTTTACTAAGTCTTCTGAGTTTGCTCTGTGTCTGTTTCCAGTGCATGACTTGTTAGCTTGGGCACAGCTTTGTTGTTAGCTGGGGTATAGCTTTACTAAGTCTCCTGAGTTTGCTCTGTGTCTGTTTCCAGTGCATGACTTGTTAGCTTGGGCACAGCTTTGTTGTTAGCTGGGGTATAGCTTTACTAAGTCTCCTGAGTTTGCTCTGTGTATGTTTCCAGTGCATGACTTGTTAGCTTGGGCACAGCTTTGTTGTTAGCTTAATCAAAACCACTATTCTTTCCGAGGACCACTGAGATACATACATTAGATTATCTCCCCATGCACTATGCTACAGATACAATTTATTAGCATGATCCACCTGAAATTGCTATTACCCATATACCTATACTTCATGAGATTTTGTAGATGAACTCATGAATTTGTCCCATTCATAAAACCTCTCTCACTACAGGTTTGAGTAAGTCTCAAGAGAGATGACATCAGGATTAAGGCCCAAGGGATTGGGTAATATAAAGGGAATTCCATATGCCCCAAATAATATATCACCTGAGAATGAAGTTTCCTGTCTTGCACCATACCTTCTAGCAATTTGTAGGACCAAAACTCGCCCTCTCGTTTGATAGCTTACCACCTTCTGGAATGGATGATGACGAGCTTGACGAGCTTTGTGTCACCCCTCCTCAGAGGGGGTGACAAGTGGGGAATGTATAATTATACTACAGCAAGAAGCCCTCACTGGATGCCCACCGGAAGGGTGGAAGGCCAGATTTAGGACTCAGGCTGTAAAAATACCAGCTAGGTTTAAAAATCTATGACTGGCTGAGCAAGGACTTGCTTTTCCTGCAAGTTAAGAATCTGCAAAAAGCAGGTCTGAACAATGAGTCTTAACACAACCAGGTATAACTTTCTAATTGAATATGGCACCTATAATGAACGAATAATGGGTAAGAGGGATAAAATGTTGTTCTTAAAATGGGGCTTATTTTCCATATTATGGCACACATATCATAAGATGATAGAAAAAGAGGAAGTGAAACTGATATGCTAAAAACAAGATGTTCTGGCAGAAGAAAAAAAAAACCACATGTTGACAAAAGAGGAAGTTGCACAATATTTTGCAAGAGCTAGAACAGATAATTTTAGTATTAGGGAACAAGTTGTTTACAAAAACGGAAGCACAGATGGACACCACAGAGGTTGTGCAATATTAAGCAAAAAGTGTCCTGCCATAGACTCCTATTCAGACAAACTACTATAAAAGGGGTGAGATTTAGACAGAGAGTTGGAACATATCCCCAACGCATTTGAAGGAGGGCAGGGCTCTGTCCAATTAAACCCAGAATCTGTCTGATGAATGTACCTGATTAAAGTCTGATGTGCAAATAAACTCTTCATTCCAAATGATGATTTGTGGGCTTAACTTAATGATGAAAGGCTGTAAGTACAAATGCTTTTGCTGCTTCAGGCTATCTTTCACTGCATTGTATAACTTGTAATCTAAATCCAGTTTGTCATAAGGCTGGTATCTTTTTCCTTACACCTAACAATTCTCTTAGTGGCAATTTCTCTTAGAACTTCACAACCCTCTGATTACCCCAGTACTAGTGCTATTTAGAGATGGAGTCAGATTAAGGTCACTTTAGCCTTCTTGAGGGGTTCTAGACCCCCCTAAATTATTTACATGGTGTATAGCTTTTCTAAGTCTCCTGAGTTTGCTCTGTGTATGTTCCTGTGTATGACTGGTTGCCTGGGTATAGCGTTCCTATTAGCCTGGGTACAGTCTACTAGTCATTGTGTTGATTCCTGCTGACTGCCAGAACCCGGACAGTTCCTGCTTGTCTGCCTTGCCTTCTCCTAGGTGCCGGGGGGCACTCCTGGATCTTCATTCCTGCTGTTCCTGTAAGTCCTACCGGCTGCCAGAACCTGAGGGCTCAACCCGAGGGGGAAGGCAGTCAAGTGTAGGTGAAGCCTAGGTCCAGGGTGTTCCAGTTCCGCTCCAGTGTGTTCCAGTCCAGCGGGTTTCACTCCTGTATGTTCCTGTCCAGTGGGGCCACTCCAGTGTGTCCAGTCCAGCGGGCCCCACTCCAGTGCGCACCTGTCCGGTGCGTTCCAGTTCCGAGTGTTCCAGTGTAGAACTCCAGTCCGGAGTTCCGGTCCAGTCTTGTCTTATCTCTACCTTGTAGGTGATCTTGCCTGCCACTGCCGCTCCACGGTAGTGGTCCAAGGACTCACGAAACCAGTGCTCCCGGGGAAGAAGCCTGACAGTGTGCCAAGGTCCTCGTGCACGCGACAAGAAGTTTATTTCACAAAAAGTACTGGACTCGACACAAATCATGTTTCGGCTGCTAAAGCCTGCTTCAAGAGTCCTTGTAGTTTGCAAGGTTTTAAATTTTTGAGAGTTCTAAAGCATCTGTGAATGGTGAACCACAAATCAGTGGAGACAACAAAAAGTCAATGGTGCACTAAAGTCCTTTAATGAATATCTTCAAGGACACACAATGATTCGAAACGGGCTGTGTTTCGGCTCAAAAGGCCTTCCTCAGGAGTCTAAATAAGAACAACATTATGGGGCTGATATTCAGACTGTGGGAGGGAGCCCGGATACCTCCCTCTATCAGCGGTCAGTCTGGATATTCAATGCCGGGCAGTTTCCGGTGACCAGCATTGAATATATGATATAATTTTAGTTGGTTTATAGTTAACTGGGGCAGTCTTTGAAGTTTTCTGTTTAACAGCAATTTTCAGTCTGCTAACCAGATAATTATTCAGTAAAGTTAAGGCGGCATAAAGGGCTGTACCAACTTTGGGCCCCTTTTACCACGCCGCGGTAAAGGGGGGCTGTGATGGCATCAGTGCGTGGCTTTGCTGCGCACTGAGGCCTCCTTTTACTGCAGAGGGTAAAAGGTATGTTTTTGCTTAAGAAAATAAATGGTCATGTGCTAATCACAGGGACTGGTGCATGGCCGTTTCCAGGGGAAGCCATTACTGCCTCCTATTAGGTGACGGTAAGGGTTCCCTTACTAATCCGGTGGTAACCGGGCAGTATGCGGTGCTGCGTGATTGCCACCAGGTAAGCCTCAGCACTACAAAAAGGAAAACTATTTTTGTATGCTAGAAATGGTGCACGGTGGGTAGCCTGGCGGTAGTTCTGACTTGGCATACAACAAGCCCTTTTTAAAAGGTCTCCTTTATTTGGTAAGTATAAGGATAGCAGACTCAGTGTTGACATTTCACATTTCATTTAATTTAATAAAGCACAAATTACAAGGTAGCTAAGCGGGTTACAAAGCAAATAAAATTAAATATAAGGTTAAAAAAGTCAGGGCACAGAAGGGACCTAGTTTACAATTAATACCATATAAGGAATTGGGAAGAGCAGGGATTCAATTAAAACTAAGAAACAGTAGGGAGGGAAGGGAGTTAGAAAACACAAAAAAGGGTTAAAAAAGTGTGTGTGTGGGAGGGGGGGGGGGAGTTGTACTTGGACCAGGGTGAAACAATTAAAATAGTCTGTGCTAGATGTGCTCTAGAGAAGAAACAAGTCCTAAGTTGGGTTTTGCTGTTAAGTGAAGGTTCTAAGCACGAGTCTAGTAGAAGAGAATTCCATATGGTAGATGCTGCCACCTCAAAGCAGGAGAACTGAGCAAAATGTGATTGTACTTGAAGTTGAGAGGGAGAAGAACAGAGAAGACAACATGGGATATATGGGATTAGAAAACTATATAAAAAAGATGGTAAGCCAATATGGATAATTTGATGAATAAGGAAGCTATTTTAAATATATATGGTAGAAACTGGGAAAGCCAGTGTTCGGCTATAAGCAGTGGAGAAGCACTATTGTATTGATGCTATTTAGACAGTGCTGACAATTACTACCCTATTCAGTTATTCAGTGATGGCCACTCTCCAGATTTCAGCACTGAATATCTATATTTTTTTTAGCCATGATGGCTGGTGTTTAAAATAAAAATGCTGTCTGACGTGGCTCATTATTGATCCTCAAGAGTTAGGCAGCTTAAACCCAAGTAAGCCTTTTTGAAACTTTATTTTCAACCACTTGCTAAGAATCCTAAAACACCTCAGATGCTTGTGGTAATCAGAGCACTTATGATTTGCATTGCTTTTGTGCCAGAATCATGATTCACACACTCCTTCCAAGAACAGCACAATTAAACATGTGCTAAGATTCTGTAATTAAAAGCTCAGTTAGAAGCTGACATTTAAAAACAATACCTTTGAAATGTTTACTTTACCCTAGCAGGCAGATGACTGACTTCCACTACCAGTAAACACCACCCACCTCTCATCTGTGTTAAAACAATTGTAGTTGAAAGGATGGGGTTTTTTTTGGAAGGAATATGCAATCCCCTCATTTGTGCCAAGAAAGATACCTATATCAGTGAACCCCAAACTGTGGGTTGGGACCCCAAATGGGGTAAAATATAAATAAGGCTGTGAAGCACACACCAATCTCCCAGAACAAATACTTTACTTTCTGTGAAGAGGAAACATTGCAACCTCACATATTATGTCTTACCTTGTGATTACTCTGAAGCAGGAAAAAGCCTCAGAATCCCATCCTGAGCACTCCTCTTTGCTACAAGACTAGATAGGGTAGTTCACTTCACAGGCTGAAAAATACCTCCTTCATAATCTGGTGAAACTTTTGCATATTTGTACATTTTAGAAAAAAATTACAGAGACTTATCTGAACCACAGTTATTAACACACTGAACACACCAACAGCGGCTAGCGTTTTGTTTGGTGCTCCCAATTAATCACAGCTGTTCTGAAAAGTACGCTGATCCAGAGCACCCTGAAGCAGCACCAACAGAAACTCTGGCCACTGTTGATGGCGTTCAGTGTGTTATCAACTGTGGCTCAGATAAGTCTCTGTGATTTTTTTGTAAAATCTAAAAATATGTTTATGCTAAATAAAAACTTTATATATCACCAATTCCAGCAAAGGAGGGTCTAAACTGTTTACAATAATACACAATATATAAAAGTTTCACCAGATTAAGTAAGATGTGTATGAAGGAGGTTTCTTTTTTCCAGCCTGTGAAGAGAAGTGATCATACTATAATGGCAGGAGTGAGATTAGCTCTGTTGTATTGTGACTGCTGATTAAGAAGTGACAGTGAAACGGGTGCCTGTCGGGTCATAATGATGCCAGATAAGTGTCACTGCAACAATGTATATGGGTTGCCATTATAAGGCTATATTTTGGGATATAATATGACATGGATATTTGAGACATTTTTCTTTTGAAGTAATTTTTTTGCATATTATTGAAAAAAAAGAAAACAAATCACAGTGTGCTTTACAAATTAGGGTAGGGGAGGTTTTTGATCAGTAATTGAAATTATCACCACCAGGGTTATGTTGTCTTGCACAGATTTGAATTGGCAGCTTCCGGATAATGTCTGGGACCTTTTTCTGCTGATAAGTGAATTTATTTGTCCACTTTTGTGTTGAATTTCTAGGCACAAAGATAGAATAAGGTATCAAACTATACAATAATGAGAAATAGATATATTTCCTATCTTATACTTTGAAAAACAAGCATTCCTGCTGAAGAGGGTTTTTTTTTCCCTAAATCCAACTGTTTTTTCCCCTGCTTTTTAGGGGTTCCAGCTAAATGAGAATCTGCCCGCACTGGACCATGGCACCATGATCCTTCATTTGCAATGTTTTAGGGTTTTCCCTGTTTTTCAGTAATACCCCATTGCCATTACTAACAACAACTACTCAGCCTTGTAATCATAGCAGGAGCTTTTGGCCAGGAACTGCAAACTGCCACTTTCTTCTCCAGAACACAGCTAACTTGGACGCTAACCTTCAAATTCTGTATAGGTCGGCCAAAGTTTAGGACACAGTTGTGGGCACTGATCGCAGATACACACATATAGAAATTGGATATATTGGGGATAACAATCAATAAATAGCCTTAACAAGCTTTAATTGGCACTAGTTATTGGTTACACATATATCTGCTCTGCGCTACTATTTTATCTGGCACACTCCAAAGGGGGGCATAGCAAAAAGAGGGGCAAGGGGAGGTCATGTGTGCCAACTATTGTCAGGCATAAATGCTCAAGCATAAAGGAGTCCATTTACTAAGCTGTGGTAAAAGAGGCCCTGTGCTAGCAGCAGGGGCTGTTTTTGCTGCACACTGAGGCCCTTTTTACCACAGTGGGTAAAAAGGCCAAAAAAAAGACATGGCCATGTAGTATGACTGCACTTACCACGTGGTCATGCGGGGGGGGGGGGGGGGGGGGGGGGAGGGGGACACTTACTGCCACCCATTGAGGTGACAATAAGGGCTCTCACACAAACCTTGTGGTAACCGGGTAATGTGCAGTGCTGCCCGATTACCGCCGGGAAACCTCCTGCAGAAATAGTTTTGGAATATTTCTGCTACCTTCTGGAAATGCTGCATGCGGGGGGTGGAACTACTGCCGGCACCCCTGTTGGTCCAGTGTTAGCTCCAGATTGGCGCTGGTAAGCCCACAGTGGGCTTACCGCCACTTACTAAAAGGGCCCCAAAGTTAGGCATGAAAATGACTTAAGCCAACACTCTATTAAGACAGTTCCACATGGAACTGCCTTTATATAATCTGTGCTAACGTACATCAACTCGGCGCCTAACTTTGAGTGCCCTATAAAGAAATCCCCCCTAAGCCTGGCCATTAAAAGGACAATTCTATAACAGGATATCTAAAATTAGGCACCTTAGGGTTTCTGGTAAGTGTCACTGTTGAGCACTGGCTGAGACTTTCTTCCTAGAGGCTTTGAACACTGCCTCTGCAACATCCCCCACCCACCCCCAGACCAGGGAATAGAAATGAGATCTGGGAACTGAACCTGGGTTTGCTGCATGGTATAGCACTAGCCAGTATAGAAGGAGTTAAACAATGACCTCATTTGACATAAATCATTGACATATGAAAGCTTCATGCCTGGGGTTGTAATAGCTGTTTTTCTAGTATGATCTGAATACAAGAATCCACAATACGATTATATTGTTATTAGCATTTTGACCTTGCCAGCAGTCATTTCCTGTATTTGCTACATAACAACGGCTTTGAGAAGCATCAAAAAGACAGATCCGGATTATCTGTAAATCTCCAGTACATCAAACATAGATGGAGGGAGGGGGAATGAAGCTAGGCCTGTGAAAAGCAAGCAAGGATCCAGAAACAGAGTGGTAATCAATCTCCATGGGACATATTGCATGGTTGCCCCATAAATGCAGGCAGAAGGTGCATAATGACCTTCTTTTTTTTGTACTTTTGCAATGAAATGTTCAGCACACTATTAATTTTCTGAATGGACATCAATATTATTATGTTGGTTTCACAAGATGCAGGAAGATTTATCTGATGATCCAGTTGCCTCCTGTATTGAATAGAGGCCTACGAGGAAATCACACAAAAGCTGGTAGCATGCTGATCACTGGTGGGCTCCAGAAGCTCTGTTTATTCATAGACATAATATGATATGCCTTCTCAACAACAAATTAGAGGTATTTATTTACCAAATTCTGGGTCCAACATTGATTCAGTGAAGGCATGTTTTTTGGATATTGAGTGGATATAAGTGCAAGGCCAGAGGTAAGGCCACCTGAAATTTTCACCATAAATAAGTTAGGGGCTTTTTTCTATAGTGCATTAAACACTTAACATTAGAATTAGTGTATGCTGTTGGCACACAGTCACATTAACTGAATGTGGTAGCTTGACATTTAGGGATTTAACTATCAATGTGGGTTACCATTAAGATGTGCTATTTTCTCTCTAGCTGGTGTTATTTTAGCACAGGTCCCCTTTTATGCAATGAGACCTAGTTACTAATAACTGGAGTTAACAGTAAAATATCACATCTTAACGGTAGCTGGTTAATTGGTATTATGCTGACATCATATTATATCTATGTTACTTGAATATTCCTCCATGCTGTCTATTATAGTATTGCTTGTATTCTACTTACAATTTTACCTCATTTATTGTATTTAGGTTTATATTTGGTCATTTTACTATTGCTAAGTTTTATGTTAAACTAGACCTGCTGTACACCACCTTGGGTGAACTGGTTTATAAAGGCAGTTAAGAAATCTCAATAAATAAATAAATAAAATTGGTGTTGATTGGCACTAATTAGCAGTTGCACATGTAACTGCCATGATTTGGCATTCAATGAATTGCATGTATAAAATCTATAGTGTGCAACCTCAAGGGGGCGTGGACCTGAGGGGCATTGGTGGGTCAGGGGAGTGCCTTGCAGAAGCACATGGAATTTGTAGAATAGTGCCCACAGTTTCATCACTTATTGAACTAGCGTAAGTTATGTTTACAAATGTGACCTTATGCTAGTATTTTACAATGGCAATTGCACACCCAGTTGCTGATATATAATTCATGCTTAGCATATTCTATCCCAGTGCCTAACTTTAGGCGTCCTTTTGAAATTACCCCCTAGCCAACATGCATTGTGTAGCTATAATCTGGATTCATCTTCCCTCTGTGCATCACTGTACTTGTCCACATTAACAATTGAACAATGTTGCATCACCTAAAAATCTGATCACCTTACTCACTGTTTTAATTTCCAGTTCCCTGGAGGATTCCACTATTCACTTTTTGCCATTGAGAACACAAGAAAATGCTGGATCAGACCAATGATCCATCTAGTGCAGTGTCCTTCTTCAAACAATGGCCAAGCCAGGTCACAAGTGTGTTACAGAATCCCAAAAAGTATCAAGTTAATAAACTTACATTTTTCAGATGTTAACCTTTGTCTACCCGTCAACACATCAAAAATCACACAAAGCAAAGCCCCAGATTTTTCACAGATGAAATAAGCAAATTCAAACTGTCAACATTAAGATTTGTTTTCCACCTATTGTGGAACCTGAAGCATAGAAAACATAGCTAGAATGTTTCCTTTTACAGATTTCCAAAGGAACAATGTACTCAGATTTTGGGAGCATTTCAATAATTGTAACACAAAATCTCTTCACTGCCAGATACTTGTGAAGTAACACTAAATCATGTGAAGAAGCTTCTCAGAGCCCATGTTGCAAACTTTAATACCAATTCTGAGCACACAAACACAAATACTTTTAAAAAGGCAGCAGTGAATATATACAACAGCAATACGTGTCCCATTGGAAAAGCCAGACAAGTCAGACTGATCTAGATCCTCACACAAACCACATGCCAGCAGAATCTCTCACTTTGGTCACATGCAGACCACAGACCAACCCTCATCAATTACATAATAAAGAACCAAAAATTATAAATTTGTCCTGCAGCCCAACATCAGCCTGAACCCAACCTTCCCTTCCCTACTCTTCCTAACATCCATTCCTGTAGCCCAGCATCAGCCCTACCCTTCCCTATCCCCTATCCATTCCTGTAGCCCGGTATCAGCCCTATCCTCCCCTACCCTCTCTCATCCATCCCTGTAGCCTGGCATCAGCCCTACCCTTCCCTACCCCCCTCCCAGTAGCTTAGAATCAGCCCTGCCCTACCCCCTAACCCATAGTCTGGCATCAGCCCTGCCCTTCCCTCCCCTCCCCCTCTCCTCCCCCACCCCCACTCATAGGCACACCAGCATTAAATATAAAACTTTTGTTGTTGTTGTTGTTGTTGTTCTTTTTCTTTTTTTTATATCTTTAGCACAGCAGAGTCCACCCCCACCCAGAAATCCACCAACATTAAATATAAAACATTTTATTTTTCTGGGCACTGCAGAGCCAACCCCATCCAGAAGCCCACCAGCATTATACAAAGCAATTTTTACCCAGGCTTGAGCTTTTGCTTCCCTACAGAGACCTAATGCTGCCCCTGATGAAGCTCGACCTGATTGCTGTTCAGTTAGGCTGGGTCTCATCACGTGGTGCTAATTGTGCAGTGTGCACCCTGGAGAGGAGGCTGAAAATCACCAAGCTGGCTCCTCCATGGTTGTTGAGTGCACCGCCCATGCTCATCTACTTGTACACCCCCCTCAATGGTGATGCCTGCGCAATGATCCTATGGCCCACCTGCACCAATTTGCCACAGCTCAGGTCTCCCTCCACACCATTATGATCACAGCACTTGACCCAGAGAAAACCTGTGGCAAAAATCAATTTTGCTGCAGTTTTTCTCTGGGTCAAGTGCTGTGCTCATGATGGTGTGGAGCAAAACCTGAGCTGTGGCAGACCGGTGCAGGCTGGCCTTGGAATCACAGGGCAGGCATTACCATTACATGAGGTCTACAGCAGAATCAGACGCAAGGATGACAGATTCTGAGGTTATCCACCTGATGCCTGACTCCCTATCTACTTTCAGTAAAGACAGGAGGCAGGAGAGCTGCTGCGCTGTATGTTTGCTGGACCATCCTGGAGGCTGCCTTGCATATCCGTATGGGACTGAATGTGGCTATACAGACAAGCACTGATTAGTGATCAGACTGGGTGGGCCTAAGCCGAGATTATGTGGGCCACCCATAGCTATGCTCCTGGCTGGGCCCATGAATCCCAGTAGGCCTTAATGATCTTATTTCCACCCATAGCATAGAACTGGTACAAAAAGAGGCAGCGGGATGTATTAGAAATATCAAGCTTATGTCCAGTGGTCTCATATTATCTCTTGGCACGTATGGTGGGTAGTCCCATCATGCAGTAAAAAGAACCAGGCAAAAGATCAACAAGTAGATGCACAAGTCCATGCATACACTCTGAGGTATGAATGCTACACACAAGAAACTAGTAGAAGCCTGTCCAGGGCTTTACTGCCCAGATGTGGCACACCTATCAGACGTAGAGCTAGTTATATTTTTCAGCAACATACAAGATATTATTGACAGGCTTATGTTAAGGGATGGTCACAGTGTGGAATTAGAGACATGGGTTGTGACTTGCAACATGAGTTATGGCACGGGAGGGAGGTAACCCTATGAGCCCACAGAGGTATTTGGGGGTCATTTTAAGGTTGTGTCAAAAGTGCCCTTTAGAGTGATGACACCTGCACTTGTTGGAAACAGTGGCCCCCTCTTGTATGCCCAAACTACAAGTGCCGAATTCCCCTGGCTTGGATGACTGGAAGATGGGAGTAAAAATCAGTGTGAAACCAGGTAAGCTTGCTACGGCAACCTGGACCGGGAGGTGGACACAATCACTGTTCCCTCTAAGCCAAACAGGAGTTCTTTACCTACAGTCCTACCAGTGGAGAAACTACCTATCCTTAGTGATAGAAAACACAATATTGAAGCACCAGTCCCCCACTGGGAGCAATGCAGCTGGAGGACTCCCTAGCTTAGAAGGAACAATGCACACAACAATGCTTTTATGGCAGTGCCTATTTGTCACAACAGCAAGTTATAAATATTTAAACTATTTGATGTTAGAATTGCCCCCACACAAGTGACATGGCTCGGGATTACCCTAAGGTTACAAGTTACTAGGTTCAGGTTGCACATGTTGTATATGTTAGCTCATAGCTGGGATTTTCAGTTGTTGCTAACTAAGCAATGTATATCAAACCATGCTGCAGCCTTTCAATAAAAATTTCCTTTTTGGAAGAAATACTTGGCCATGGACATTTGGACTGGAAAAGTAAGATGCTAAGATGCAGAATGGGACGAAGGGCAAAAGAAGGGGGGAGGGCTGGGCGGGTGAGGTGACCCGTCACCGGCTACCCTCTTTGAGTTATAGTATTACCCTTTAAAGATTTACAGGTAGTTAACATACAGAATTTTTTTTTGCAGCCTAAGAAGACGGCAGCAGCAGCAGCAGCAGCAAGCAGAGCTGAGGGAGAAAGGGAAAATGAGAACAGTAGGGCTGGGACTTGAGTTTGGGCACATTCCCACTCTGAAGATTTTGGGGGATTGAAGATGCTTACAGTCTTCATCTCCTAGACACACTCAATTTCTGACTACAATGTGGGGGGCTGCCTATGGGCCCCCCAACTTTAAATCTAGCCATGTGACTGGTAAAGGATTAAAAAAGAGAAACCTAAGTATACCTACAGTAAACTTGCTAGTCAAGCACCCTGGACATGTCGGCAACCTTCTAATTGCAGTTACTAGGCAAATCTAATTTAAAGAAAAATATACAGCCAGTTAGCTGGATATTAGAAAGTCTATGAAAAGGGATAGGGTGGAATCAATATATAAGATCTCATAAGGGCCTTCCAGCTGCAAAGAGAAAGTCATTAAGCTCTTTTCTCTCATATGTTATGAGAAAATGCTTAGTTTATAGGGGTCTTCCAGTTTCAAGTAGCAAATTAACTTATAAAAATTAATTTACTACAAATACAGCAGGAGAATTGTTTATACCAAAATTAATTGTTATGGAAATTAATTCACTACCAACATACAGCAGGAGAACTGTTTTAACTGATGCTCACACTAAGTGCGCATTATCTCAGCCATTAGATGCTTGTCGGCATTCTTTCTCCTGGATTTCATCTTGGTGGAATTTTCAAGAATTAAATGAAAATGATATAATTATGCTGATGTTGTAAATAAATACAGGGTATAATTATATTGGTATTGTAACTAAAGAAAAGCATTTCCTTTTCATCAAGCTTAACAGTTTGTAGGTGTGAAGGGTAGATTCACTGCTAATATGTAAACTTCCTTTAACCAATTTCAGATTAGTTCCCCGCAGCCTCAAACTGTGCCCAATCACCATGCCCAGCATTTAAAACTGCTTTGAAACTGGTTTAAAAGAAAGACTGAAAAACGTAGCAAGTCAAAATAGTCTTCCAGAGATAGCTAGGGCTGAAAAGATTGAAATTCTACAAAGGTTTATAATACTCCAACAAAGGATACCAGTTTAAGTGGTACCTGAAGCCTAGAAAATTGCTATCACAATCTCTCTTCGGAGTGTTTGAACCTTTAATTGAATATGGCTGGTTCATATGTTGCTAATTAACTTCTGAGTCACCGGTGCAGTTTTAGCCCCATTTTGGTTTTTACCTCCAATTGCAATTCATTGAAGCTCTTAGATCTTAATAGGAAAAATCTAAATTGCATATACTGCTATGCAAGTTCGTAAAGGCTTGGAATGGAATTATATAGGTTGACCTTCAGAAATCAGGTTCATTGTATTTCTTTATAATCTAAAAAGCATACAATCTGCTTGCCCTCAATGTCTTCTTCTTTCCAGTGAGAATGTGGTTTCATCTGCAGAAATATTTTAACTATAAGCATGGAAAAGTGACAAAATAATCTGTATTTCAAATAGTGGCTGCACATTTTCTTCTAATTCATATTACTTGTAGGTACTGTACATGGTGAAAAAGTTGTAGTCTTGCACTCATAATAATTTAGATTGCAAGATCATTTCCAATGTCCTATAAGATATCTGTAAATAAACAAAACAGATTTGCCACAATTCCCAAAACTTTTCACACTTTTTCTACTGTCAAATGTTATAATGTAGGGTTTGTTTCACTGATCTACATAACATACCCTACACTTTCAACATGAAAGAACAATAATAAAAGTATTCAAAAAGTCATGAAAAGAAACCATAAGTGATTGCATAAATCTTAACACCCTTTCTCTTAGGAAACTCAGTTTTTTTTTCCAAACATTGCCTTAATAAGGCCCTCAAATTAAACAGCGCTCACCTGCTTCCAATCACAATAGTTGAAATGATTCTGTTACTGGAATCAGGTTGTTTCTAAAATTGCTGAAGATGGAGCTGCTGAAAAAAAAAGAACTAAGATAAAATTATTCAAAGGGGAAAAGCTATATGAAAATGTTAATGTACTTGAATATCCCTTAAGACTCTGTCAGATCTATCCTTGTAAAATAGAAAACATTTGGTACCAGCAATACACTGAAAAAGGTAACTGTCAGGCCTGAGATTACCTTAACAGAAATGTAGTTTTCTGGCTAAGACTGGGGACTGTACAACAATTTCAAAATTATTCCACAAGCATGACCTTCACCTGTATAGAATGGTAACAAGAAGGAAGGCATTACTGAAGAAAAGCTATTTATGTGGCACATGGCATTTGCAAAGAAACACTTACGGGACTCTGCAAGCACCCCCTACTGGCAGGACTGTAGATGAAGGACTCCTGCTCAGCTCAGAGGTAGCAATGGCTTAGGGGCCCTTTCACAAAGTAACACTAAAAAAATGGCCTCAGCATGCCCAGACACTGGTCTTTCCCATATGCTAAGGCCATTTTTAATGCTGCAGTAAAATGACCAGTTTGTCTATTTTTGGCATTAATGGCTACTTGCTAATGCTATACAGAAAAAAAAAAATTGAGGACGAGAACCCAGCAACTAAATGTCACAAACACAAACAAAAACAAAAAAGATTCTTTTATAGAATAACAGTGGCCAGTATACAGAAAATAAGGAGGAAAAAAGCCTCAAGAAGCTCCCAACTAGAAACAGCGGGAGCAGGACTGCTTCATCATTGGCCAAAAAATCTCCTTAAAAAGTAACAGCATATAGAGAATAACAGCCTCCTCAAAATTGTTTTCAATAGCACATTAGCAGATCATAATCATTTATCTATACTTAGCTGTGTACTCTTTTCCTTTTCACAGAGAATGGACCATGACCAACAGTGGCCAGCGTTTCATCTAACTGCATCAGGGTCTAACAGCAAACATTTTAGGACACACTAAACGCAAGGTCAAACAATGCATTGGAGAACATCTTAGTAACATACGGTTAAATAAGACAGATGCTCCATTAGTAGCCCACAAGACAAATCCCTCCTCTCAGTACCCTTCTCCACCACCGCCAACTCCAGGCTCCGCCCTTTCTGCCTCTCCTCACCCCATGCTTGGAATAAACTCCCTGAGCCCATACGCCAGGCCCCCTCCCTGCCCATCTTCAAATCCTTGCTCAAAGCCCATCTCTTCAATGTCGCCATCGGCACCTAACCACTACACCTCTATTCAGGAAATCTTGACTGCCCCAACTTGACATTTCGTCCTTTAGATTGTAATCTCCATCGAGCAAGGACTGTCCTTCTTTGTTAAACTGTACAGCGCTGCGTAACCCTAGTAGCACTCTAGAAATGTTAAGTAGTAGTAGTGGTAGTAGAAGGACATTGGGAATCGGATTTAAAATATGTATTTCTTACCCAGATCCCATTACGGTATGTGTGTGTGTGTGGGGGGGGGGGGGGGGGGGGTGACATGACAGCTTTATTGGCAAAACAAGAACAGAGATTCATATATCTATGGGACATGGTACAACCAAAGGGTCTTAACAAGGAAATAGAATGGTTCACGTTGTAATTACAATACTAATTAATTACTGCTGACAGCTGGGGGCTGACGTATAAAATATGCGCTATTAGGTAGCGCTGGGTTTGTGATAGCTGGGAAGTGCTTGAATTGAGTCCACTCTTGGTAAGCCTCAAGATACACTTTAGTGAAATAATTTTAAAGTGTTAACAATGTTATACTTGTTTAAAGTTTGATATAAGAGTTTACTCAAGACCATGTGTTTTCAGCTTTGCTGATATTTGAAAGATATATTCCCTTGAAAACGCGATGATGGAGAAACGTGGCCCCACATCGGGAATAAAGAGTGAACACAGAGTTTAATCGCACTATTATACGAGGGTGAAGGAGTCCAGCAGTAAAGGCACTAGTCCCATCATTAACAGCACACGGACCACCTCAAGATAAGTGATTTCATCTACTTATTATCAATGGTATCATGAACTGTGGCCTAACAGTGTGGCCTTATATGACAGGTGGTAGGCAGGGTCAGTGCTATGATGGTTTGATGCTGCTGGCTGACTCCATAACATATGGTATATGGCACACTAGCAAGTTCTGAGCACTGCATATTAAAAAATAAAAAACATTGTACTGGTTGAATTTTTGTTATCATTGATGAACTTACACCAGTTTGAATAGAAGAGTTCCCTAAGTTGTTGCATTGATTAAATTTTAACTTCCAGACCCTCAACCATTCTTCTCATCGTTTCTACTCCCTCCAGAGTATCCACTCTATTGGCTATCTTCATGTCATCCACAAAAAGGCAAACCTTTCCTTCCAACTCTTCAGCAATATCCCTCACAAATATATTAAACAAAATGGGCCCCAGCACTGGCCCCTGAGGAACCCCACTGCTCACCATCCTTTCCTCCGAGCGGATTCCATTTACCACCACCCTCCCCCACCAATTTGAAAGGATTTGAACTATTCTGCCCCAAAAGAGAGAGAAAGAAATGGGCAATAAGTGTAGCATTGCACTCTGCAATGTTGGTAGAGACTTATCCTAAATGATTGCTATTAATCTCTCAGGGGTCCTTTACTAAGCTACTGGAAAAGGGGCCCTGTGGTAGCAGCAGAGGCTGTTTTTCCTGTGTACCAGGAGCATTTTTTACTGCAGCAGGTAAAAAGCCTCCCCAACCCAAAAAATGGCCATGTGGTAAGATAACTCTTACTGCATGGCCATGCGGCAGGGAGCACTCACTGCCACCCATTGAGGTGCGGTAAGAGCTCCCGCAGTAACCAGTCATTGTGTGGCAATGCTTGATTACCGCCAGGTTATCACCCTGCTAGAAAAATATTTTTCCAGTGCGCCAGAAATGGTGCACACTCAAGTTGGAACTACCGCTGGTGGCCACGTTGGGCCAGCAGTAGTTCCAATTTAGCATACAGTAAGCCCGTATTGGGCTTACCGCCTCTTTGTGAAAGGGCCCCTCAGTGAAGGTGAAGCCCTTTTTTAAAATTCTATATTTCAGGGATTTTATAAAGGAATTATTTATGCACAGAAGTTTTGTCACCTTCTTACATCAGAATGTTACATGCAGTTTCTAAGAAGCTAGAATATGGTTGAGTTAATGACATTTTTTGCAACCTCTCTTGCCATCAGACAACAAATTGGTAGGCACTATAAAAAGAGCACAGCAGTGGTGTACATTGTTTGGTTGTCACCCAGGGTGGAGCCTCCTGCTCCTCTGGGCACATCACCCCCCTCCAAACAGTAAGGGGGTATACTAAGCAGTCACAGAGCCGCAGTAGAGGCGTAGCCAAACATTTCATTTTGGGTGAGCCTAAGCCCAAAGTTGGTGGGCACACAATTCCCCCCATCCCCGTGCTTTCTGCCTCTACCTCTGACCCAGCACTAGCAACCCCTAACAAATAAATACCTGAGCTGGCAAGGAAGAGGTCCCCCAGTGGCCAAAACAGGTACTACTACTACTACTTAACATTTCTAAAGCGCTACTAGGGTTACGCAGCGCTGTACAATTTAACAATGAAGGACAGTCTCTTCTCAAAGGAGCCTATAATCTAAAGGACAAAATGTCAAGCTGGGGCAGTCTAGATATCCTGGATGGAGGTATAATGGTTATGTGCCGAAGGCGACATTGAAGAGGTGGGCTTTGAGTAAGGATTTGAAGATGGGCAGGGAGGGGGCTTGGCGTATGGGCTCAGGGAGTTTATTCCAGGCATAGGGTGAGACAAGGCAGAAAGGGCGGAGCCTGGAGTTGGCGGTGGTGGAGAAGGGTACTGAGAGGAGGGATTTGACCTGTGAGCGGAGGTTACGGGTAGGAACATAAGGGGAGATGAGGGTAGAGAGGTAATGAGGGGCTGCAGATCGAGTGCATTTGTAGGTAAGTAGGAGAAGCTTGAACTGTATGCGGTACCTGATCGGAAGCCAGTGAAGTGACTTGAGGAGAGGGGTGATATGGGCATATCGGTCCTGACGGAAGATAAGACGTGCAGCAGAGTTCTGAACGGATTGAAGGGGGGATAGATGGCTAAATGGGATGCCAGTGAGGAGTAGGTTGCAGTAGTCAAGGCGAGAGGTAATGAGAGAGTGGACGAATTTTGCTGATGTTATAGAGAAAGAAGCGACAGGTCTTGGCTATCTGCTGGATATGCGCAGAGAAGGAGAGGGAGGAGTCGAAGATGACTCCGAGGTTGCGGGCAGATGAGACGGGGAGGTAATTCTCCTACTTGCTGCAATATGCGGCATTGTCCATGCATTGCTGCTGTGCCAGCTTCTCTCCATCCGAACATGCTCAGTTTTCATACATGCATGGGGGAGGGGGCAGTGGTAACACATGGACAGTGTTTCCAGCTGCAGCAAGTAGGAGAATGACCTGTTCTGGCACCAGAGGACCTCTTCCAGCTGGCAGAGCTTTGGGATACCTGCCTAGTCGCCTTACTCTCTAACTCTTCTTACTCTTACCTATCTATACATTCCATCTTTGCTTATACCCTTTACTTTCAATTAAAATGTTCTATTACATATTATGTTGACATTGTAAGTAGTATACTGTGCCATACTTTGTATTGTTATTTGAATATTTTTACTGCTGTAATTGCCTATTGCTCATGTTTGATTTATTCTTACTGTACACTGCCTTGAGTGAATTCTCTCAAAAAAGCAGTAAATAAATCATAATAAATAGATAACATAAAATAAATAAACCATAACAAAGATGCCAGAATTTTAGGTGGGCCCAGGTTCACCCATGGTTATGCCATTGAACCACAGTCTAGAGGTGTGCGGTTGTTGGCTCTGCCGATCCCCTGCCTCTTCTAATGTTAGTTTCCTGTTCCAGGGCAGGAGACTGGCAGAGCCGACAGCCATGTGCCTGCAGTTCCATAACTGCTTGATGCACTCCCTCATTGCCTGCACTCTGGGTGGACCACACACACCGCCCCACCCTTGGTATGCCAGTGGATCAGAGCCAGAACCAGAAATCAACAACTGGGATTTTGTACTGGACACCTTTTGGAAGGAAATTCTGGTGTTGCTTTGCTAGAGGAAAGGAGATCAAAGTGTTCACATGCTTGCTCTGGATGTACAAATATCTCATTTTGGTGCCTAAAGCAAATCTTTCTATCTTTTTTCCATTTGCTTTGGAATGCATTGTCTGAGAAAATTAGGATGATGACAAATTATTTGTTGTTCTGGAAACATTGTAAGGCTTTACTATTCAAATGTACTTTTAACGATGTCTGTATATTTATTTGCAGTGAAGCTTTATTGCTTTATTTATTACCCCAATTTGTAAGGACAACAGAGCAGTTTACAATACCACCAATCATTTAAGAATATTAAAGGTAGAAGGAGAAAGGAACAAGAGAAGTTATGAACAGGTAGTAGCCCCAAACAGTGCCACTCCAGCTACCAGAGTCATTATCAGTCAAATCCCTGTGAGAAAAAGTAAGTCTTGAGATCTACCTTAAATCTTGGCACTGATGATTCAAGCCTGAATTATAAAGGACGTGAATTCCATAAAGAAGGGCCACGTTTTGAGTGTCTTTTGCTGGTGGATGGACAAATAAAAGATTATCAGTGTGATCACAAGGCTCAGACATGCAAAGCATTGAAAAATGATATGGTGGACCTACTTTGAGGGTTTTGAACACTAATAGGAGAGCTTTGAATTTGACTCAGTATGCTATACGTAACCAGTGACTTTCTAGTAAAAGAAGTATAATATGATCTGACTTTTTAATGTGAGAAATGAGTCTAACAGTGGTGTTCTGTTCAAGGTGGATATGTTTAAGAGCCAGTCAAGGTACGACATTCTACAAGATGTTACGGTAATCAAGGTGAAATTATCAGTGTTTTGAGTAAGGACAAGACATGATTCTTTATCCAAAAATGACTGTATAGATCTGATAAGGCATAGATAAAAAGAAAAGAAAAAAAGATTTGATAGTTGAGATTTGAGGATCAAATGCCAACTCAGAGTCAAGAACTTCTAGGACACAGAGGATATTATGGTCCCTGATTACTAAGCCACACTGTAGGTGTGCTAGCCTTTTTTTTTGTCCGTGCTAAAAATGAGCATATGCTAACACTAGAGACACCCATATATTCCTATGAGTGACTCTAACATTAATGCACACTAATTTCTAGCATGTACTAAAAACACTAGCACGCCTACAGTGCAGCTTAGCAAACAGGGCCCTAAGTTTTTAATGATATGATTTTCTTTTAATTTCTTATTTTTATAATGTTATGACTTTTTATTTAATTTATGATTATATTTTATTTCATTAATATTGTTTGTGATTATATTGTATTACTATTATGTTGTACACCATAGATGGTATGGTAATAAAATTGAAGTTACAATAAAATAAAAACAAAATTGACTGACCACCGCCAATTTATATAGGAGAACTCTTGACTGATGAGGTAAGCCTTAAAAGCAAATTTTCAAGACAACGACATACCATATCTTGAAAAGTGTAATACATGTATGACAAAAGGGAATCTTGAGCAATAAATATGTGATATTGTGCAAACAAGGTCTTGCAAATCAGGTCTAGAATGAACCCTAGATAATTCATCTTCTCATGACTACCAATTCCAATTTAGTGTTCTCTAAAAAAAAAATGCAATATAAAAAAGCGATTGAAGGGACAGTATAATTTCAAACAAGTAAATTTACATATTTCTCAATGTGCCTATAAATCTAAAATGTATTTAACAAGAAGTTATCTACAAATGGCTTAAAGTGAGACATCATACTAAGTAATTTGTTCTTGAAATGACTTTAATATTATTCTGTTGTAAAAGGAAAATGGAGACTTACCCTTCTGTTACCAATTACTGTCCTGTGGAAATGTTTTAACTCTTCAGAAAACCATTTTGCTTTTATTTCTAGAATGATTATTATTACCCTAACTCCTATTCGGCACCCTGAACTGGGCACCTTATATTTTGAAGAATACAACATAGAATGGCAAAATTAAATTATTAGAGAAATGAGTTTACAGTTGGTGTCACCAATTGGAACTGAAATATAAAGATAGGCTAGCTGACTAAATAGTAGGAATGACCTATGTTTTGTAACAACATAGGAAATGTCAATGACATATCCCATATCATCGCATGATGTTAATAAGTGAACAGTAAAAAACATTATATTTGGTGTTTTTTCTTTCATTGATAATCCTGTTTGCACTCTTTCCAAACACTACACACTATTTGCAAGAAGGTCATGCTATTTCCGAAAAGTGTGGACTATTTGCAAAGAATGCACACTCTTTTGCGAGAATGTGTGCATGCGTGAATCACACATGCACATGCTAACGGGAAAGAGTGAGCAATCTTTGCAAATAGTATGGGCACCTTTCACAAACAGTGTGCCCTCTTTGCAAATATTGTGCATTCTTTGCAAAGAGCACATAATCTTAGCAACATTGCTCCCAGAATGGAAACAAAGTCTAACCAAAACAAAATGAATTGTGCTGCACAGAGCACAAGAAACAAAATAAAATAAAAAAATTTTCTGCAGCTCATCCCTACTAAATAGGCTTTTAGTTTGGCTTAGAAAATGAAGGTAAAGGATTTATTCCTTAGAATAGAACTGAGAAGGGAGAAAAGAAGGGAATCAGTTTTCCATACCATTGCCAAACGTTTTCTTCAGATCAAAGATCTATGCATTCCATTTATTGGATTGTGATGCTGTATTAGAGCATCAGGGTATGACAGGAGTGGTAATCATGTCAACCATCTGATGAATACCTGTTTCTACTGCTTGTATAGACATCAGTTCTAGGAAAACAAATACACGTTTGGAGGCACATGCTCTGGTAATCTTTCAGCCAGCATTAGAACCAAGCGCTATTTGTTCTAGAGGCAGCAGCTCTACCTATCAGCCAAAATGAAAGTGCCCATTAGTATTTGTATATAGGGGACTACCTTTACCTTTTTACCTGGTATGTTAACAGGTTCATGATAAAGTCACATACAAAGTAACATAATGCAATAGGGAGGAATACATATGCCATATATTACATTTCAAGAATTACAATTCTTAGTGTACTGAGTAGCAGAGGGAGGGGGAGAAATGGAATGGGACAGAGAGAAAGCATTAACAAAAGTAAGTGTGTTTGTGTATATTTGTGTTTGGGTGGGTGGGGGAGGGGCGAGGGGGGGGGGGGTTCCCGCACAAAATCTTGGTGATCTCTGGCCACTTTTATTAGATCAACAACAAGACATACTATGAGGGGCATAATCGAACGGGGCGCCCAAGTTTTCCTGAGGGCGTCCTCGCAGGATGTCCCTGTGAAGGGGTAGGGAAACTTGTATTATCGAAACAAGATGGGCGGCCATCTTTTGTTTTGATAATATGGTCGGGGACGCCCAAATCTCCACATTTAGGTTGACCTTAGAGATGGTCGTCCCCGATTTTCGGCAATAATGGAAACCAAGGACGCCCATCTCAGAAACAACCAAATCCAAGCCCTTTGGTCATGGGAGGAGCCAGCATTCGTAGCGCACTGGTCCCCCTGACATGCCAGGACACCAACCGGGCACCCTAGGGGGCACTGCAGTGGACTTCAGCAAAAGCTCCCAGGTGCATAGCTCCCTTACCTTGGGTGCTTAGCCCCCCCAAAACCCCCGAATCCCACTCCCCACAACTGTACACCACTACCATAGCCCTTAGGGATGAAGGGGGGCACCTAGATGTGGGTACAGTGGGTTTGTGGTAGGTTTTGGAGGGCTCACATTTACCACCACAAGTTTAACAGGTAGGGTGGTGGTGGGCCTGGGTCCACCTGCCTGAAGTGCACTGCAGTACCCACTAAAACTGCTCCAGGGACCTGCATACTGCTGTTATGGAGCTGGGTATGATATTTGAGGCTGGCATAGAGGCTGGAAAAAATATTTTTTAAAGTTTTTTTTTAGGGTGGGAGGGGGTTAGTGACCACTGGGGGAGTAGGGGGAGGTCATCCCCGATTCCCTCCGATGGTCATCTGGTCATTTAGGGCACATTTTTGTGGCTTGGTCGTAAAAAAAAAGGACCAAGTAAAGTCGGCCAAGTATTCTTCATGGACGCCCTTCTTTTTTCCATTATCGACCGAGGACGCCCATGTGTTAAACACGCCCCAGTCCCGCCTTCGCTATGCTTCCGACATGCCCCCGGGAACTTTGGTCGTCCCCGCGATGGAAAGCAGTTGAGGGTGCCCAAAATCGGCTTTTGATTATGCCGATTTGGGCGACCCTGGGAGAAGGATGCCCATCTCCCGATTTGTGTCAAAAAATGGGTGCCCTTCTCTTTTGAAAATGAGCCCATATGTGAACTATCTACAGTGCTTTTTTTGTAGAAAAAAGGTGCCGGTACTCATTGTGGGCGGGGTCACCACACATGGCTCCACCCCTATTATAGCCACACCCGCATTGACCACACCCCTTATAGCAGCCGTGGCGCATATAAACAGACATCATTGAAAATATACTAGTATAGGAGAAAAAAATAACATGATTTTTTTCATTATAAATAATTTCTGTAAGCTGCTACAGCTCCAGTATGCCCAGTGCAAAATAAGACAGCAGATGTAAACACTAAAATGAAAATAAAATGATTTTTTCTACCTTTGTTGTCTGGTGACTTTGTTTTTCTATCCATATTGGTCCCAGCCTCTGATTCTGCTGCTCTCTATCTGTTCTCTTAACTCCATTTCTAGAGCTTCCTTTCCATTTATTTCTTTCCTTTCCTCTTCTTCATTTCTTGCCCTACATCCATAAGTAAAAGCTGGATCCTCCTCTGCGGAATTGACTGGAGGAGGTACAACATGGATCCAGCTTTTGCCTATTTTCTCCATCCAAGTGCAGTTTTTCTCCTCTCTTTCCTTTCCCTCATCTCCATCCATGTGCATCTTCTTTTTTTCTTTCCTCCGCTCCATCCATGTCCAGCATTTCTCCTCTCTCTTCCCTCCCCTGTATCCATATAAAGAAATAATTCTCTCTCCCCTCTCCTCCATCCAAGTGCATTTCTCCTCTCTTCCCGCCAACCCCTCCATCCATCCATCCATCCATGTCCAGCAATTCTCCTCTATCTCCTGCTCTCCTCTCCATCCATGTCCAGCATGTCTCCTCTCTCCCCTGCTCTCCCCTCCCATGTCCAGCGATCTCCTCTGTCCCCTGTCCTCCCCTGCCATCCATGACCAGCCATTCTTCTCTGCCCCCTGTTCTCCCCTGCCATCCGTGACCAGCCATTCTTCTGTGCTCCGTCCTCCCCTGCCATCCGTGACCAGCCATTCTTCTGTGCTCCGTCCTCCCCTGCCATCTGTGACCAGCCATTCTTCTCTGCCCCCTGTCCTCCCCTGCCATCTGTGACCAGCCATTCTTCTCT
Organism: Microcaecilia unicolor; assembly: GCF_901765095.1. NCBI lineage: Eukaryota > Metazoa > Chordata > Amphibia > Gymnophiona > Siphonopidae > Microcaecilia > Microcaecilia unicolor. The sequence goes on along the minus strand of NC_044034.1, from coordinate 314,095,104 downwards.
GCTCCGTCCTCCCCTGCCATCCGCGGCCCATTCTTCTCTGCCCCCTGTCCTCCACTGTCATCCATGTCCACTGATTATCCTCTCTCCCCTCCCCTCTCCTTCATGTCCAGCAATTTTCTCTTCCCTGCCCTCCCCTTCTTCTCCAGCCCCAGCATCAGACCCTCAGCCCCAAACCTCAGCGTCTGTCCTTGGTCCCTTTTTCTCCCAGCCACAGAGTCAGACTCTTCTCCCTAAATCAGCTCCCTTCTCCCAGCCCCAGCAAAATACCCTTCTCTCTCCTCAACCCCTAGCGCCCAACATGTGCCCTGTTCTCCCATCCCCAGGGTCTGCCATTCATCCAACCCCCACATCAGACCTTCTCCCCACCCGACATCGAGATCCAGCGCCCCTGCCCCAGCTGCCCGCCCTCTTTGCTTCCCGACAGCCCTGCTTTCCGGTCCAAACCTCCCCCCCCCCCCCCGCGACGCGTTTCAATCTTTTATTTATTTTTTTTACTTGCAGTCACAGCGTCGGCATTGTTGAGAGGACCAGGCTCGCCTCCTCATGCTTTCCTTCCCTTCGGTGTTCCAATTTGCTGCCTCTCAGTGTCCTGCCTTCGCGGAAACAGGAAACACGTCACAGGAAGGCGGGACACTGAGAGGCAGCGAATCGGCACAGCGAAGGGAAGGAAAGCATGAGGAGGCGAGCCTGGTCCTCTCAACAACGCCGGCGCTGTGACTGCAAGTAAAAAAAATAAATAAAAGATTGAAACGCGTTGCGGGGGGGGGGGAGGTTTGGATCGGAAAGCAGGGCTGTCGGGAAGCAAAGAGGGTGGGCAGCTGGGGCAGGGGCGCTGGATCTCGACGGGCGGCAGGAACGCAAGTCAGGAACCCTATGGAAAAAAGGTGCTGGTACGCCGTACCGGCGCGTACCGGCACAAAAAAAAGCACTGACTATCTAGATCACAAAGTTTTCTTTTCTGTTTTTCAGTTTCAGCATTTCATAGAAGGGTCCTATGCAGTTTCAAAAGCTCTTAAGCGATGCAATACATTTCCCTTTCATCTGCCAGTTCTAGGAGATGCACAGCAATCTTAAGATTTCTGAAAGGGTGAGGGGAACAATGTTAAGAGACATTATGAGAAAGAGAGAGTATTATGTATTTAGTAACCTCCATGTCAATTGTCTCATCACAGACAAAAAACATGATACAAAAACCTTCCTCACAGGGGGCAAGCCCAGTTGTACTGAACCAGCTACAAAGAATAGGAATTCTCTTCTTAAAGAATAGCAATGAGCTCTTATACCAGGAGCATGCTGCCTGCTTTTAGAGAATATAGCTGAATTGACAGCAGCCAATGGAACAACAGCAAAAAGAGAAAACCATTCAACTTTGCTGCAAATGTTTGTGAAACAGAAGCAGCTAATTTCCTGGAGAGTGCTGGGTAATGGATCAGATATTATAGTAGCCATTTCAAAAGCTTAACATAATACAAAACCAAAGCTCGTAATGGACATATAATAACTCTTCCTCTCTACAATTCTCTTCCTCTCTACGATTCCCTAATGTGTCTGTACACACAACCCTTATTCTACCACAACATTACTGTATTTGTTTATACCAGAATTGGCGAACGCCTTTACGGTACTATGTAAGCCACATAGAGCCTGCAAATAGGTGGGAAAATGTGGGATACAAATGACCAAAATTAGGAAAGCCTTATGTGCAGTCCTATTTGGCTGTACAGTTATATAGACACTGGCAACAAATATGGCTGCTGCTTGCATAAGTGCCAGCTCCTCCCTGATTCTACTCCTGGACCTCCCTGGCACTGCCCAGATTTCTGGGTGGATAAAAAAAGATGTTCAGCAGTACTGCTGAATACTCAAGTCCTCAGAACATTCCTCAACAGAGATATACTATCATACTAACCTCGTGAATTTTGAGTCCAGGAACCAGACAGATGTTACAATGTTTTAACAGATTTTATTTGCAATCCAATAGAAAAAATTAGCAAAATGTTATCAAAGTGGAATAGCAGCTAAAGTATTTATATTGTTCTCAAACTTGAGTCAAAACAACTTTCTTTGTTATCATATGTTATATGATAGACGCCTGATGCAGGCATTGAATGCCGAAACACAGCCTGTGTCGGGTTTATGATGTACAGCATCTATTGATATAACTGATTAAAGGACCCATTCCAGTTCTGAAGGCTCTTGGGGATTTTTTTCTTCTACTATTTGCTGTATGCTTTGAATCCCTCCATGTACTGTTCAGCCTTTCATGCCACAATATCACTCATGCCAAATGATGACATACAAGCCAATATTCACTAATCAGGTCCCATATTCTCAGGCCCTGAAGGCCTTGCCTTGTTAAAACAGAATCTTAGATTTACTTCCAAAATGAGATTTATCTGATCTGAGTTACTCCTAGACACCTGTGCAAACACTCAGCCACTTTTCACATGCACTCTCAATCCCAGCTGAATCACTCATTAACACATTGGGTAAGAAAAAAAAATTAAAAACCCAGTTCTTTGTCGCCAATGACTCTAAACCCACTTTCTTAAATTTAATAATTGTATTTGTGAATACTGGACCAACTTTTAACTATTTTAGACCCAAAATTCCGCCTCACACAAAGAGCTCACATACACACATCCACTCTCCTTGGTGTCTTCAGTCCCTCTGTCAACTGCTAGCCCAGCTGTTGCTAAGGGAAATGGTAATTCTCCAAAGACAAGCAGGCCAATATTCTCACTGATGGGTGACGTCACGTCGGCCCGGAGGACTTTCCAGCAAAGTCCATGACAAAACTAAAAATGTCCCCCGTCGCGCGGGCGGATGCAGTGCGCATGCGCGCGTCCACTTTCCCGCCCGCCGCGCAGGCACATTCCTCAGTTTTTTCTTCTCCGCGTCTGAGGTGACACGGAGCTCGACCTTCGTCTTCGTGTTCCTCCTGTGCCCGGAGGTGAAGAAAGAAGAAAAAAGCGAAGTATCCTTTTTAGTTATCTTAGATATTTCTCGTTGTTTAAGTTTCCTTTCTTTTAGACAGCGATTTTATTTAAATCGCTCGGTCGGGTATTTTTCCCGTTTTTTCTTTTGTTTTTCTGTGTCATCTTTTTATAGACACAATCGCGTCTTTTGATTTGGCAGGGACAATTTTTCCCGAGATGTCAACGAAGACGCCCAGCGGGCTTCAAGCCTTGTGCCCGCTGCCATCGGGCCATCTCTGGCACTGATACACACTCGTGGTGTATTCAGTGCCTTGGGCCGGATCATCGCTCGGAGAGTTGTAAATTGTGTCTCGCCATGAAGAAGCGGACACTCCTCTCTCGAGACGCCCAGAGAGAAAAGATTTTTGGGCCCGGTGCTTCGGCGTCGGCGCCGTCGGCGGTCGACGTTGTCTAAGTCGGCGCCCTCCAAATCGGCGCCGGGGAAGTCGGTGCCGATGAAGTCGGTGCCGTCGAGGATGATGTCTTCGAGGCCGGCGTCGTCGAGGTCGACGTCGAAGGAGGCGTCGGCACCGGGAGACAAGGGACAGGCTGCCTTTAGACCGATGCACGCTGGGAGCAGTGATGCATCGAGTGGGTCTCCACCCGCCTCGGCGCCTCCTGCTGTGCAGGCCCCCCGGGACCGTCCTGAGTCGGACCCGGCCCCGAGGAGACGTGTGGATTCCACGTCCTCCTCTCCGGTGCCGAGGAGTCTCGACGACATGCGTCGGGCGAAGGCCAAGAAGCATCATCGTCGATCTCCTTCGAGACACGGCACCGGGAGCTCCGGGTCATCGATACACTCGATACCCGAGAAGCGTCGGTGCCGAGAGGATCGCTCTCCCTCTATTACTGAGGTTCCGACGCGTGGGGTCGCTAGCAGCCGAGTCCCTACTCCCCAACCTCAGCAGACTTTGCCTCCGACACCTCAACCGACCCCGCAGCCTCTTCCTACACCAACTCTGGATGAGCGTATGCAGGCCATGTTCCCATTTTTCATGGACATGATGCAGCAGTGGCAGTCGGCATCGAGGTTGTCGGTACCGACGGCGTCGGCGGGGTCGGTGTCGGTGTCGATGCTTTCAGAGGCGTCGAAGGCGTCGACATTACCGATGCCGGATGTTTCTGCATCAGGCCTTCAGTCTGTGGTGAGGTCTGTCTCACCGGTGCCGCCTCCGGTGCCGGTGTCGTTGACTTCCCGAGTTGACTCTCCCGAGGCATCGGAGCAGGAAGCTTCCCCGGAGCCTCAGGGACCATCAACTTCTCGGCACCATCATAGAGGCCGTCAAGCCTCTTCGTCGAGACGGGCTCAGATTCGGGCGGCTCTGTCTGAGCTTTTAGCCCCATCTGATGATACCTCATCTGAGGATGATGAAGGAGTGCATGGGGAGTTCTCTGGCGAGGATTCTCAAGGCATTCCATCTGACTCCACTCCCTCGCCACAAAGGCAGCTGTCTCCTCCCGAGAGCTTGTCTTTTTCATCTTTTGTTCGGGAGATGTCTGAGGCCATCCCCTTCCCCGTGGAAATTGTGGACGAGCCCAGAGCCAAAATGCTTGAGGTTCTGGACTATCCATCTCCACCTTCATCTTCTGCCACAGTTCCTTTTCATGAGACTCTTAAGGAACTTATGCTGAGGAACTGGGAGAAGCCTTTTTCTAGTCCAACCGTCCCTAAAAAAGTTGAGTCCCAATATCGGATCCACGGGGAACCCAGTCTCATGCAGACCCAATTGCCTCATGATTCAGCGGTGGTGGATTCCGCCCTCAGAAGAGCCAAGAGTTCCAGGAATTTCTCCTCGGCGCCCCCGGGGCGAGAATTTGCAACTCTGGACTCTTTTGGGAGGAAGGCGTATCAGGCTGGTCTGCTCGCTACCAAAATCCAGTCATACCAACTCTTCACGAGTGTGCATTTACGGAACTCTGTGAGGCAACTTGAGAGTTTAGTAGATACACTCCCTGAGGAGAAAGCTGAACCCTTTCGCCAAGTGATCAGGCAGCAGAAGGCGTGTCGCAAGTTCCTGTCCAGGGGCATTTTTGACACTTGCGATGTGACATCTCGCTTTTCCGCTCAAGGTATAGCGATGCGCAGGCTCTCATGGCTGCGTGCCTCTTACCTGGAGGAAAGAACTCAGCGGAAGATAGCAGATATCCCATGCCGGGGGGATCACCTTTTTGGAGAGAAGGTTGAAGAGATGATTGATCATCTCTACCAGCGTGATAACGCTATGGACTCTCTCTCCCGCCGGGCGCCTTCTGCAACCACTTCCACTGCTAGGAAGTTTTTTAAGGGGAAAAGAAGTGCTCCCTACGCTTCTAGAAATCGTAGGTACACTCCTTATTCCCGTCAGCCGGTTCAGGCTCGACCCCAGCCCGCTCGCTCTCGTCAGCAGCGGGCACCGAAGCAGCCCCCTGCAGCTCCCCAGCAAAAACCAGGGACGGGTTTTTGACTGGCTCCAGCAGAGCATAGCCGAAGTCAAAGTGCTTGTACCGGACGATCTGCCGGTCGGAGGGAGGTTAAAATATTTTCACCAAAGGTGGCCTCTCTTAACCTCCGATCGGTGGGTTCTTCAAATAGTCCGGTGCGGGTACACCCTCAATTTGATTTCCAAACCTCCAAATTGCCCACCAAGAGCTCAGTCTTTCAGCTCCTGCCACAGGCAGGTACTTGCAGAGGAACTCTCCGCCCTTCTCAGTGCCAATGCGGTCGAGCCCGTACCACCAGGGCAAGAAGGGCTGGGATTCTATTCCAAGTACTTCCTTGTGGAAAAGAAAACAGGGGGGATGCGTCCCATCCTAGACCTAAGGGCCCTGAACAAATATCTGGTCAAAGAAAAGTTCAGGATGCTTTCCCTGGGCACTCTTCTTCCCATGATTCAGAAAAACAATCGGCTATGCTCTCTGGACTTGAAGGATGCTTACACTCACATATCGATACTTCCAGCCCACAGGAAGTATCTTCGATTTCGGCTGGGATCACAGCACTTTCAGTACTGTGTTTTGCCTTTTGGCTTGGCGTCTGCACCCAGGGTTTTTACAAAGTGCCTGGCAGTTGTGGCAGCGTCGCTACGCAGACTGGGAGTGCATGTGTTCCCTTATCTGGACGATTGGCTGGTGAAGAACACCTCCCCGCAAGAAACTTTGCAGTCCATGCGGATGACTATTCAGGTGCTAGAGATGCTGGGCTTTGTCATCAATTACCCCAAGTCCCATCTCGTCCCAGTTCAACAATTGGAATTTATAGGAGCTCTGTTGTGCACACAGACAGCTTGTGCTTATCTCCCAGGACCCAGAGCAGACAGACTTCTGTCTCTGGTTTCCAAAGTACAAGCATCTCAGCAGATCACAGCTCGGCAGATGTTGAGATTGCTTGGCCACATGGCCTCCACAGTTCATGTGACACCCATGGCACGTCTACACATGAGATCGGCTCAATGGACCCTAGCTTCTCAGTGGTTTCAAGCCACAGGGAATCTAGAGGATGTTGTCCGGCTGTCCACCAATTTTCGCAATTCCCTCACTTGGTGGACCATTCGATCCAATCTGGTCTTGGGGCGCCCATTTCAAATTCCTCAGCCTCAAAAAGTGCTGACGACGGATGCATCCCTCCTCGGGTGGGGAGCGCATGTAGATAAGTTTCACACTCAAGGAGCTTGGTCTCTTCAGGAGAAGCATCTCCAGATCAATCTCCTGGAATTGCGAGCGATCTGGAACGCTCTGAGGGCCTTCAGAGATCGGCTAGCCAACAAAATTGTTCTCATTCAGACAGACAATCAAGTGGCAATGTATTATACCAACAAGCAAGGCGGGACCGGATCTCATCCTCTGTGCCAGGAGGCCGTGCAGATGTGGCTATGGGCCTATCAAAACGGAATGTTTCTCCAAGCCACTTATCTAGCCGGTGTAAACAACGGTCTGGCCGACAGGCTGAGCAGAGTTATGCGGCCTCACGAGTGGTCCTTGAACATGACTATTGTCAAAAAGATCTTTCGAGTTTGGGGAACTCCATCGATAGATCTTTTTGTTGGAATGTAATTGTATTTTGCATGCATTGCCTGTCACCTATTATTTCTCTGTGATTACTCTGTGACCTCTGATGTGAATTACTTAGAGAGGTCACATAGCTATGCAACTTCCTGTGGGGGTTAGACACAGCAGATGCAGCACATGGAGCACATGGAGCTCATGATCTCTCCTAACCTGAGAGGATCTATGGTGGTGTGAGCATCCATTACCATCTAAGCACATGGAAGGAGCTGATAATACAAATGTATAGTAATATGTATATATAAGCCTGTCTGATTATAATCTAACTACAAACTGTGAGTAAACAGATGTTTTGTTACTTCAACTTTAAAGTGACTCAGCAGTGAATTATTCAGGGGTGAATGAGAGAGAGATGAAGAAAGAAATTAACATTTCTAAAGCTGAAGCTGTGTGTACTAAAATCTGCTAATTATTTACTACAAATAATCCAACAAAAGGGTTATGGGCCCAGGGCCAGGAATTGAAAAAGAAGAGAAATATTACTAGGCAGAAAAAAAAAAAAAAGGCCACATTTTTCTCTTAAGTTTTAAAGGAAAGATTCAGTCTGTCTCTCTCTCCCCCCACACAGCAGACAGAAGGCTAAGAAAATGGCTGAGGGAAGAAATTCACCATTGTTCTATTCTCTCAAGGTGCCTAAATTAACTGAGTTTAATTATCAGCAGTGGGAACTAAGATTCATATGTCTCCTTCGAGCAAAAGGATTATATATATGCTTAGATCAAGACAGAACAGCTGAAAATATGGCTGAATGGGACAATGCAAACTATTATGTGAAGTGCATGCTTTTGGAAGCTCTCTCAGAGAAACAAGCCATATTAGTGGAGGGAAAAGATACACCAAAGGACATTTTATATAAACTGAGAACTATGTATGCAACTACATATGCAAAGCAGCAACCAATTTGGTTGGCAGAGTTGAATGAAACCAAATTAAGGGATAAAAGTAAATGTAATGATCACATTATGTATCTTATGTCTTCATTTCAAAAGCTAGAACTTTCTGGAATTCCCATGTGTGATGCATTGAAAAGAGCATTTCTTTTTACCTCACTATCAAAGAAGTTTGATGTTTTTAGGTCTGTAAATGAGGCCATTGAAGGGCAATCTTTTGAACAGACAACATCAAAACTAAGGCAGGAATGCATAATAAATGATTCTGAGGAGATGTGTTCTCAAAGCAAGTCAGAGAGAAATGAAACAAATTTCTTGGCAAAGAACAGAGGAAGGCGGAGCTATGGGAAAACTCCACCCAAGGGCAAGCTGATTTGCTACTCATGTGGAAAGGAGGGACATGTATCTAAATGGTGTAAGGAAACACAAAACACTCCCTCTAGCTCACCTAAGCCAATGGAACTAAAGAATTTTCAAACCAGGAAATGTATGAAGGACAAAGATAAACACAAGGGCTTTCTAATGGCAGAAAAATCTTTGACTATGGTAAATAATAATTCAAATGAAAGTACTTGGATTTTGGATTCGGGGAGCACATGCCATTTAACCAATTGTAAGGATTTCTTTCAGGAAATGTGTCCAGAGGAAGGTATTCTTAAAACTGCAAACGCAGGGACTGCTAAGATCCAAGCAAAAGGTATTGGATTCTTAAAATGCAAAGTGTCTAATGAAGTTAAAGAAATTCCTGTAAGTGATGTCTTGTATATTCCCCAAGCAGTTTGCAATATGCTTAGTGTATCTACATTAGATAAGAAGGGATTTGTGATTCATTTTGAAAACAGTAAGTGCACAATCTCTAAAAATGATGAAGTGTATGCTGAAGCTTTTATGCATAATGATGTTTATAAGCTGAACATTTCAGGTGAAGCCTCACATCTGGCGCAAGTAAGGAAGAATGATGGTAAATGTAGTCTGGAAATCTGGCATCGCCGCCTGGGACATCGTGATTCTAAGGTGATCCAGGATCTTTACAGTAAGCAACTGGCCACCGGCATTCAGATAAGTGCAGATGCTGGTAAAATGGAGAAATGCATAGACTGTGTTACTCAAAAAGGTGTGAGACCCTCATTTCCTGCATACACAGGAAATAGGAGTAATAAAGTGCTGGACTTAATACACAGTGACTTATGTGGACCGTTTAATATCCCATCATTGGGAAATAACAGATTTGTGCTAATATTCTTGGATGATTTCTCTAGATATTGTGTGGCCTATTTGCTGAAAGAAAAAAGTCAAGTCACAGACATGCTGAAGAAATACGTAGCCATGGTGGGCAATAAATTTGAAAGAAAACCAAAGGTTCTTCAGACCGACAATGGTGGTGAGTTCACTTCACAAAGCATGCGCACATTTCTAGAACAAGAAGGCATTCAACATATCACAACAGTAGCTTATACACCAGAGCAAAATTCTGTTGCAGAGAGAAAATTTAGGTCACTTGTGGAAATGACCAGGTGTATGCTGTCAGATAGCAATCTCCCTAAAAGACTATGGGGGGAAGCCATTCTCACAGCAGTGTACCTACAAAACAGAATGCCAACTAAAGGCGCTGAGCGCACACCACATGAGACATGGCATGGTAGGAAGCCAAACCTGTCACACATATGAACATTTGGAAGTACAGCATATGCTCATATACCAAAGCAAAGAAGGCATAAGCTGGATTCCACAACAGAAAGGGGCATTTTAGTTGGCTATGCTCCAGGACACAAAGGATATAGAATTTTAAATCTGAAAACTGGCATTGTTGGCATAAGACATGTTACATATTTTGATGAAAACAAAAGGGTTGATAAAGGCTGGATTATCCCAGATGAGCCTTATCATCCAGAATATGAAACTAGAACCATAATAGACATGCCAGTGTATATAAATGCCATACCAAGGCAGATGTCTGAAAGCAACTCACCTGTATCTAACGAGGAACAGGCAGAGGAAGCAGACACAGAAAGGATCATTGAAGAAGACAGTACAGTTGGAGAAGGGGAATCAATTGGAGAAGAACTCTCAGATATAGAGGATGCAGAAAGGTCAGACCAACCTGTTGTCAGACGCTCATCCAGGGAAAACAAAGGTGTTCCACCCCCAAGACTGTCTTACCTAACAAAGTCAGCAGAAGCTCAAGAGCCCTTAACATGGGATGAGATTGAGAAAATGCCAGCAGAAGAAGCTGCTGAATGGCATAAAGCTGCACAAGAAGAAATTGATGCATTGAATAAAAATAATACTTGGATTCTTACAAATTACCTCCTGGCAAGAAAGCTATAGGATGCAAATGGGTATTCAAGTTAAAAAGGAATGCACAAGGAAAAGTGGAGAGGTATAAAGCCAGATTAGTGGCAAAGGGATATCTTCAAAATATGGAGAAGATTTTGATGAAGTGTTTGCACCTGTAGTGAAACACACGACAATCAGAACACTTCTGAGCATTGCAGTCTCAAAAGGCATGCAAGTCAACCACATTGATGTGAAAACAGCGTTTCTTCATGAAGAAATAACTGAAGACTTGTACATGGAACAGCCAACAGGTTTCATAAATACAAAACAAAGACAGCTAGTGTGTAATTAAACAAAGGTCTTTATGGATTAAAGCAAAGTGCAAAATGTTGGAATGAAAAATTGCATGAAATATTGACAAATTTAGGATTTAAGCAAGGTGAAGCAGATAAATGCTTGTACACTAGGTGCACAAATGGACAATATGCATACATTTTAGCTTTTGTTGATGATCTGCTCATTGCAAGCAAAAGTGAGCAAGAGTACAAGGACATTGTAAAGTGTTTAAACCACAATGTTGAGATAAAAGAACTTGGTAATGTGTCATACTATCTTGGTATAGAAATTGAGAAACAAAATGATGGTTCTTATCTTCTAAGCCAGAAGCAGAAAATAAATGAGCTTATTGAAAGTTTAGGTATGCAAGATGCCCAAGTTGTAAGCACTCCCATGATCACTGATTTTCTGAAGGATGAAACAGTAAGAGAACCTTTACCAGATAACATCCAATATAGATCAGCCATAGGTAAGCTTTTATATCTAGCTACCACATACAGGGCTGATATAGCAAATGCAGTAGGAATTTTGAGCAGAAGGGTCAGCTCACCTACCAAATCAGATTGGACTGCAGTTAAAAGGATGGTAAGGTATTTAAAGGGTACCATTGATTGTAAATTAAAGATTTCAGCCAATAGTAATCCAAAACTAATATGTTACTGTGATTCAGATTGGGCAGGGGATCATTCTGATTATAAATCCACAAGTGGATATGTGTTTATGTATGGAAATGTACAAATTTCATGGGCCAGTCATAAACAAAGTATTGTGAGTTTGTCTTCTACAGAAGCTGAATACGTGGCTGTATCGGAAGCGTGCAGAGAACTGATGTGGATTGAAAAACTTATGCTGGATTTTGGAATAGCTGAAAAGAGACCAATCCAGATAATGGAAGATAATCAGAGCTGCATCCGACTGTCACAGAATGACAAGGTTCAGTCACGCACCAAGCACATCGCAACGAAATACCACAACGTGCGAGAGTTGGCGAAAGAAGGGGTCATCAGTCTACACTATTGTCACACCAGTGAGATGACAGCTGACATCATGACCAAACCGTTACCCAGAGAACATTTTGTGAATCTGCGTATAAAGCTTGGACTTTGTATGAATAAATAATTGCATGACAGTTATGCATGAGAAGGGGTTTGTTGGAATGTAATTGTATTTTGCATGCATTGCCTGTCACCTATTATTTCTCTGTGATTACTCTGTGACCTCTGATGTGAATTACTTAGAGAGGTCACATAGCTATGCAACTTCCTGTGGGGGTTAGACACAGCAGATGCAGCACATGGAGCACATGGAGCTCATGATCTCTCCTAACCTGAGAGGATCTATGGTGGTGTGAGCATCCATTACCATCTAAGCACATGGAAGGAGCTGATAATACAAATGTATAGTAATATGTATATATAAGCCTGTCTGATTATAATCTAACTACAAACTGTGAGTAAACAGATGTTTTGTTACTTCAACTTTAAAGTGACTCAGCAGTGAATTATTCAGGGGTGAATGAGAGAGAGATGAAGAAAGAAATTAACATTTCTAAAGCTGAAGCTGTGTGTACTAAAATCTGCTAATTATTTACTACAAATAATCCAACACTTTTTGCTTCCCAGGACACTCACAAGGTTCCTCAATTCTGTTCCAGACTCCAGGCCCACGGCAGACTAGCGTCGGATGCCTTCCTCCTTTTTTGGGGGACAGGACTCCTGTATGCTTATCCTCCCATCCCTTTAGTGGGGAAGACTCTCCTGAAACTCAAGCAGGACCACGGAACCATGATTCTGATAGCGCCTTTTTGGCCCCGCCAGATATGGTTTCCCCTTCTTCTGGAACTTTCGTCAGAAGAGCCATGGAGATTGGACTGTTTTCCGACCCTCATTACTCAGAACGAGGGGGCGCTTCTACATCCCAACCTCCGGTCTCTAGCTCTCACGGCCTGGATGTTGCGAGCATAGAGGTTGCCTCCTTTGGTCTCTCTGAGGGTGTCTCCAGAGTTCTGTTTGCTTCCAGGAAAGATTCCACACATAAGTGTTACTCTTTTACATGGAGGAGGTTTGCCGTCTGGTGTGACAGCAACGGTCTAGATCCTTTCTCTTGTCCTGCACAGACCTTGCTTGAGTACCTTCTGCATTTATCCGAGTCTGGTCTTAAGACTAACTCGGTCAAGGTTCATCTTAGCGCAATCAGTGCTTATCATTCACATGTTGATGGCTTGCCGATTTCTGGACAGCCTTTAGTCATGCGTTTCATGAGAGGTTTGTTTTTGTCAAAGCCCCCTATCAAACCTCCTCCAGTGCCATGGGATCTCAATGTCGTTCTCACCCAGCTGATGACAACTCCTTTTGAGCCACTGGATTCCTGTCATCTGAAGTACTTGACCTTGAAGGTCATTTTCCTGGTGGCTGTTACTTCAGCTCGTAGGGTCAGTGAGCTTCAAGCCCTGGTAGTTCATGCACCATTCCTTGTCTTTCATCATGACAGAGTAGTCCTCCGCACGCACCCAAAGTTTCTACCGAAGGTGGTGTTGGAGTTCCATCTGAACCAGTCAATTGTCTTGCCAACATTTTTTCCCCCTCCTCACATGAGCCCGGGCGAAAGCAAGTTGCACACTTTGGACTGTAAAAGAGCACTGGCCTGTTACGTGGAGCGGACGCGCCCCTTCAGAAAGTCCGCCCATCTGTTTGTTTCTTTTAATCCCAACAAGAGGGGAGTTGCTGTCGGAAAACGCACCATCTCTAATTGGCTAGCAGATTGCATTTTCTTCTCTTACGCCCAAGCCGGGCTGACTTTGGACGGTCATGTCACGGCTCATAATGTTAGAGCCATGGCGGCGTCACTGGCTCATCTAAAGTCAGCCACCATAGAAGAGATTTGCAAAGCTGCGACGTGGGCTTCGATCCACACATTCACATCACATTACTGCCTTCAGCAGCATAGCCGACGCGACAGTCGGTTTGGGCAGTCGGTGCTGCAGAGTCTGTTTGGGGTTTAGAATCCAACTCCACCCCCCTAGGCCCATTTTATTCTGTTCCAGGCTGCACTCTCAGTTAGTTGAATTTGGTTTCAGGTCAATTCTGTTTTTTGTCCTCGCTGTTGCGGGACCAAATTGACCTTTCTTTGTTGTGTTGAGTGAGCCTGGGGGCTAGGGATACCCCATCAGTGAGAATATTGGCCTGCTTGTCTTTGGAGAAAGAGTAGTTACTCACCTGTAACAGGTGTTCTCCGAAGACAGCAGGCAATATATTCTCACAACCCTCCCACCTCCCCTTTGGAGTTGTATTCCTCTAATTCTTGTAATTAACTGAGGAATGTGCCCGCGCGGCGGGCGGGAAAGTGGACGCGCGCATGCGCACTGCATCCGCCCGCGCGACGGGGGACATTTTTAGTTTTGTCATGGACTTTGCTGGAAAGTCCTCCGGGCCGACGTGACGTCACCCATCAGTGAGAATATATTGCCTGCTGTCTTCGGAGAACACCTGTTACAGGTGAGTAACTACTCTCTCTGTTTATACCATCTGACTTCTGCCAGCCAATCACTTCTCAGTACACAGAACTCTTCAGGTTTCTTTCTAAATATGGAACTTAACTGTATCCTAAGCAATCTCCATTTTGAAAACCCATTTTTCCATAGACTATAATGAGGAAATCATATTTCTAATAAAATTACTACAAAATTATTGTCAAAATCACACAAAGTGACCCAAAACTTCTAGAGGGGCATTTTAAATATGATGTCTTAAGTTGGACTTTGGATGTTTTGTGCTAAATGTCCCAAATCCAAATAGCAAATTTAACCATTTTTGAAAAAAAGAAAAACATCTTTTCCTTCAAAAATACCATTTTGAACAATGTTCTGTGATTTGTGCAAATATCCTTTTACTCCATTTTTGAAAAACAAAATGCACAATTTAAAAACACACAAAATAAAGACATTGGGATGTAGGAGGGGCCAGCATTTTTAGTAGACTAGCCCCCAAGATGTTCCAGGAGAGCAATGGGGCACCCTAGTGGGCACTGCTGTAGACTTCATATAAGTGCTCCCAGGTACACATCTCACCATTACTCCCTTATCTTGTTTGCCATGCCCTCTAAAATCCACCCAAAACCCACTACCCCTAACTGTACACCACTGCAATAGCCCTTATGGGTGAAGGGGCACCTATATGTGGGTACAGTGGGTTTTTCATGAGTTTTGGAGGGCTCACAGTTTCCACCACAAGTGTAACAGGTAGGGGGGTATGGGCCTAGGTCCACCTGTCTACAGTATACTGCACCAACCACTAGACTACTCCAGGGACATATATGCTGCTGTATTGGACTTGGCTATAATATGTGAGGCTGTCATAGAAGCTAGTGGGTACTATTTTTATTCACATTGTTTGGGGGTGGGAGAGGGTCAGTCACCACTGGGGGAGTAAGGGAATCATCCCTGAATTCCTCCAGTACTTATCTGGTCATTTAGGGCATCTTTTTGTGTCTTTTTCATTAGAAAAACAGATCAAGACCAAAACATTGAAGTTTTCGCTCTAGACATTTTGGTTTTGTTGCATTATGGCTGTAAAAGTCTAAGTGCTAGGTACACCCTAATCCCACCTTCAAAATGTCCTCAACATGCCCCTTGTGATTTGGACACACTGCAGGTGAATTGCACAGATAAACATCTACAAAATAGGTTTTGAAAATACCAATTTGGATGCTTTGTGAAGAAATTTGTCCAAATGCTGCTTTATGACACTTTTTGGATATTTTTCTCTTTTGAAAATGAGCCTTCTAGTCCAGTGGTTCCCAAACCTGATCCTTGCGGCACCCCAGCCAGTCAGATTTTCAGGATATCCACAATGAATATTCATTAATATAGATTTGCATGCAGTGAAGGTAGTGCATACAAATCTGTCTCATGAATATGGGGTGCCTCTAAAGGACCAGGTTTGGGAACCAGTGCCCTAGTCAGCTCAAACCATAAACACCGTATTTTTCTCCCAAGTTTTAGAATACATTTAAACACTTATACACATTTTTAAGTGTCACTGAATATTAGCAGCCAGCCAGCACATTGTGGTTTAAGCAGGCAAAAGCCTCTCCTGCCTGCTTAAACCATGCTGAAAATTAACCCCTTAGTTTCTTTCATTTGATTTAGGTTCATTGAAGTAAATGGGGCAAACAATCTTTTATTCTTAGTGAGGTTTTCTATCCATTTTTTTTTTGCTTATAGCTTTTAAGCAGGCATCTATCTGCCACAGAAATAACAACACTCTGAGGCATCAAAAGTGGTGTGAAAATTGCCTGGCATTAACATTAACAGTGGCAGAATTGGTCCAAGGCACCCTGGGAGGGGAAAGCAGCAGAAATAGTGAAATGAAGATCCAAAATCACAGGGAGAGGAGCAGAATACCACCAACATTGGCAGGAAAACTCCAAAACACCGAGAGAGAGGTTAGGCAACATTGACATGGAGAACTTGGGGCTCTAGGAAAGGGATTATGTGGCACCTACAGTGGCAGAAAGACCCCAAAGCGCTGAGAGGGGTTGGGTAACATTGGCATAGAGATCTAGATGTACTGGAAAAGAGATTAAGTATCATCAAATTTGGCAGGAAGATCCCAATGCAATACTGAAAATATTTACTGCAGGTGCTCCTGAAACATACTGAAAACAAGTGACATCTTGCCATCATAAATCAAAATACCATGATTTAGCTACTTGACATTCTGATAGACAGCATACATATGTAGCTTTGGCTACATCTCTTTATGATATACTTTGTCTTCCAGTGCCTTCAAAGAATGATAACAACTCTCACACCTCAGGTAATTGCATAATTTGCATTTCTTTTAATTTACTTGTGCCCAAGCATTTTGTGATTTGGCATTGGAGAACATCATTTGATTTGGGAATTGTCACCTATTTTATGCATTCATAGAAGAAGTTTCTTATCTAGGAGGTACAGTATTTTATGCTATGACCTGGTGGGAAAATTATCCTCGTGGAAGGTAATTTTATAACAGGGTACCTAGGATAAGATGGCAACAAGCTGCCTACTTAGGCACTATTTTATAAACAAAAGTAGATGCCTACTTTTTCTTATAAAATATTAGTGTAAGTGGCAGGTGCAGAAATTTACAGCAGCCCTAGGGCAAGTGTATATATCTGTGCCAATTTTTCATGTGCGTACATAAATTATAGTATTTTATCATCTTCCTTCCTACCTTCCTTCCTTATCCGATCAGTTGAGTATGGCTCTCGGTCACTCTATGGATCAGTGCTCACTATGCCTTCTGATCTCTCATAGCTTCTTTCAGTTCTGCTATATTCATTCCAGTATCTTCCTTGATAGTATCTATCCAGCGAATTCTTGGGCTGCCTCTTTTTCTATTGCCACTATCCATTACAAGCATGATGTCTTTTTCGAGGGATTTGTTTCGTGTGATGTGACCAAAATAGGAGAGCTTATGTTTTGCTACCTTTGCCTTCAGCAAGATTTTTGATTTGATACATTCCAGAACTGCTTGGTTTATTATTTTGGCTTTCCATGGGATGTGTAACAGTCGTCTTCAGCACCATAATTCAAATGCACCAATTTTTCGCCTGTCTGTCTTTCTCAGCATCCAGGATTCATAGCCATATGTTGCTGCTGGGAAGAAGATTGCACTGACCAATCTACATTTGGTTGCCAGGTTGATGTCCTTGCTCTTCCAGATATTAAAAAGGGTCTGGATGACTTCCTAAAGGAAAAGTCCATAGACCATTATTAAATTGACTTGGGGAAAATCCACTGCTTATTTCTGGGATAAGCATTATAAAATGTATTGAGCTTTTCTGGGATCTTGCCAGGTATTTGTGACCTGGATTGGCCACTGTTGGAAACAGGATACTGGGCTTGATGGACCTTTGGCTTGTCCCAGTGTGGCAATACTTATGTAGTACATCGCACTTCTTCCAAGTGTCAGCCATCTTTTGATCTCAGGGGTGCACTCACCATCGTGATTAATTTTGGAGCCAAGAAAGATGAAATCTTTGACAACTTCAATTTCTTCATTGCTGATCTTTTTTTTTGTTACATTTGTACGCTGTGCTTTCCCACTCATGGCAGGTTCAATGCAGCTTACATGGGGTAATGGAGGGTTAAATGTCTTGCCCAGAGTCACAAGGAACTGCCTGTGCCTGAAGTGGGAATCAAACTCAGTTCCTCAGGACCAAAGTCCACCACCCTAACCACTAGGCCACTCCTCCACTTGATGTCAATATTCACATTTTTTTGCTGATATCATGATCTTTGTCTTTTTGTTCAGGTGCATTCCAACCTTCTCACTTTCTTCTCTGACTTTGCTGATCAGATGTTCAAGATCCAGCAGGGTGGTATCATCAGCATATTGGAGGTTGCTGATGTTTCTGCCACCTATTTTCACCCCAATCTTGGACTCATCCAGGCTTGCTCGTTGAATACATGTTGAAAGCTGCTAGTGCAGGATACATCCTTCTCATGTATAATCTACAGGTCCAATATTAAGCCCACGGCAGTAAGCAGCTGGCAAGTCACTTCTAGCTGGGGGCTGAACTAACCCCAGATATATAATGAGAGGGCATGTACAGCTCCTGGCATTGAATATCCGAGTATGACCGCCAATCCAGAAGTCAACCAGGAACTTGGCCAGTTTTCAGAATGGTGCCCAGTTAATTCAGTGCATAAAGTTAGGACAACTGTTTTGCTCTCCTAACTTTATAAGGTTTTGTAGCTGGTTAGTGGACTGAAAATCACTACTAACTGACTAAGGGCCCAGTTTACTAAGGTGTGCTAGTGTTTTTAGCCTGTGCTAATACTAGAGACACCCATAGGAATATATGGGGGTGTCTAGCATTAGCGTGCGCTAATTTTTAGCATGCGTTAAAAACACTAGCACACCAACAGCATGGCTGAGTAAACAGGGCCCTAAGTTTCTTCTCGACTTAACTGCACCCCTAAATGACCCACAAACCAGCTGGTTTCAACATAGGTAGATATTCAATAGCACTATCTGTTTACGTGATACTGAATATTCCCCAATAGCCCCACACAAGTAATTCAAATGGCCAGGAGCATCTCCTGGCCATTTACATCACTTTGAATATCAACCCCATACATGTGTAATTGTGCCCAAGCTCCACCAAAATTCCATGCCTCTGCATGCCCACTGGAGAAGTATGTATGATCATGTTATACCACATACTTTTCAACTAGTTAATATTCAATAAGAGGTAACTTGCACACTTATGTTGCCACACTAATGCTTAAATGATTAAAATACCTCAAACTGGCCACAAACTTTACCGCTTAAAGTATGCACCACCTTATAGAATTATCCTTATAAAAGTATTCTTGCTATTATGCTTTCAGACTTGAATGCATAAGTTATATGGAGGGTAGCTGAATTTTGCTACTTTTTCTATTATTTTTGCCTTTAGGGCTAAAACTGCTATGTGGACCCCTGAAGATAAAAAATGAGACAATGTGCTGTGACTTTTATGCTACCATGTTTAGGCTGTTTCGTAGATTCAGTGGAATACCTTTTTGTTGGGGGGGGGGGGGGAACATTTTGCCCTGATCCCAGCCTAATTTTTGACCTAACTTCAGCATCTCCCCTAACCTTCCCTCCCATCCCATAGCTCTTTGCTATGACATTCAGCATTTCTTTCATTCTCTACCTCTTAACCTCTGTCCTCCATGATGTCCATCATTTCTCTTCTTTTCTACCTGTCAATCCTCCCCTCCAGTGGTGTCCAGCATTTCTTTCCTTCCCCATGGTCTCTAGCATCATTCTCCTTCCCTCCTTCCCCACCTCTCAGCCTCTTCCTTTCTCCTTCCCTTCCATCTTTTCATCATCTTACTCTTTCTCTCCCCACCCCACCCCGCCTTTTTGGCATCTCTTTCCTTCCCCCCCCCCCCCCCCCAACCTCTAGCATCTCTCTCCTTCCCCCTATCTCTAGCATCTGTCTTCTTTCCTCCTACACCTTAGTTTCCAGCATCCCTTTCCTTTCTTTTGTGCTCCCATGAGGTATGTCTTTGCTTACTTTCCATCCCTGGGATGAAGAAAGTTTATTCAGCATATGTTTTGAAGGGAGCAGGAGCTGGAGGCCTTGAGCAAGCACAGCTGCTCAAGACCCCATGCTAGCTGGCTGTAATGTTTTTACTGTTATGTCATTTGGAGCATCAATGCCCCAGGGGAGGGAGGTAAGCAATGAAACACAATGCAGTGAAGGAGGAGAGATGGAAAATTTTGAGGCTGCCATGACACCCGAGGCTCCTTCCATTCTGACACCTATGCTGCTTTGCCTCTCCCACTGTGGCTTAGAGTCTTCATGCCACTGTTAATATCATGTATTACTTTAGCTAAAATATTTATAGTCCACATATCTAAAAATCTCTTTTTATGTCATGGGGTCTTCATGCCACTCTTGATATCATGGAGTGCTTAGCAGATGCTTGACAGCAAGTTTTAAGCAAGCATGATTATAAGTAGTTGGAAACATTCACTGTTAAGAGTGCAACATTTCCGCATCCAAAAATGAACTGAAAGAATGATTTAACTGAATACATAATAACTCAAAATGTTTTTTCCTTGTGCATCCTTTAGAAAGGTCAAAGGCATCATAGTGGGGTCATGATCACCTAACCCTTAAGACCCAGCAATGAAATGAAAAAAAGACTGGAAAAAACACGGAAGATTCTTCTTCTCATAGCAGTTATATTTTTGATATTCAGCACTGTAGAGCCATTTCAGTTTACTCACTGTTGATGTAATTTATTATAGCAATTTTCAGACGCCATTTACCCAGAAAAATGGTCTTTTTAAAACTCCTCAGCCTCCATGCAGCTAAAAGTCTGTGTATTGTTCAACTGAACATAGAACTTACCTTGAATTTACTCACCCTTCTATGTATCTCAATTGACTTTGTACTGTTCATCTTATTCCCATCTATATATCTGCACTTGTCTCTTCGGCTACATAGTAAGATGTAATACCTCCAAAGAAAGCAGATGAAGGGTTCTTTTTATCAAACTGGGCTAGTTTCCCTTGTGCGGCAATGCAGACAAAGCCCATTCACTTGAAAGGACTTCATCGACATTGCCATGTGGGAACTGCTAGCATGGCTTGATAAAAAAGGCTCTAAATCAGATCCACAAGAGCATAATAAGATATCTCATTGTCTTGTAGGAACAGCATTAGCACCATATCTATGTTATTTGAATGTTCTAATGTGTGCTTCTTAAGTGTTCCATTGCTATTATACTGATATCGTATTATATATGTTATTTGAATGTTCTTCCATGATGTCTATTACAGTATTGTTTGTATTGTACTGACATTTATCATATTTTTGTTATATGATTGTTCTACAGTGCTGTCAAATGTATATATTTCTGACACTTTCTTATTAGTCCTATTACTAGGTTTCAATTCACTGTTTCTAAATTTACTCCATTGATTGTATTTATGCTTCTATTTGGTCATTTTACTATTGTTGTGTTGTTAATAAAATTATAAGTTTTATGTTAAACTGTACCTGCTGCACATTGTTTTGGGTAAAACTCTCATGCTAGGAACATCCCTTATAATTACCACTGAAGTAAGTTAGCTCTGTGGTGTTCATAACACTTCTGGTTGTGAGACAGTCCACAGGTTATAGTAGGAGTCCACAAGCTGTGGATAAGGCACAGAAAAACATGTAGGCTGGTCATTATAAAAAAATAAAAATAAAAAAAAATCCCAGCCACAGCCACTCAGCCAGAAAAGTGCAAAGTACTGCATGAGATAGCAGTGTGCAAGCTATGATTTTCAAACAGTGATGTCAAATACACTTTACAGACTCACAGCACTGAAAATACCACATATTTTGGAAAGTAAAAGCCCTCTTTCTCTTCCAGTAGACCACATCACCTCATTATGGCCAGCTAATCAAGGATCAACAATGATGATACCCTAGCGCGGGGATTTTCAATCCAGTCCTCAGGACATGCCTGTCCACAATAAATATACATGAGATCATTTTGAATACACTACCTCCATTATATGCAAATCTACCTAATAAATATTCATTGTGGGTTTCCTGAAAACTTGACTGGCTAGATGTGTCCCAATGACTGTGTTGAGAACTGCTGCCCTAGAGAAAGGAGGGATGGGGGTGATATGATACAGATGTTTGAATATTTGAAAGGTATTAATATAGAAACAAATCTTTCCCATAGATGTAGGAGCAATAGAACTAGAAGACAAGAAATGAAATTGCAGGGTTGTCTATCAGGAAATAGTGTTTAGTGGATAGGGTGGTAAATACTCGGAATGCTCTCCCACAGGAGGTGGTGAAGATGAAAACGGTAACAGCATTCAAAAATGTGTGGGAGAAACGCAAAAGGATCCTATACGAAAAGAGAACGAAATCAAAACAAACAAACTTAGCAGTGCTAGGATGGCAGCTCCACTTATCAGGGTGATAGGGCCAGTGCCAGGCAGACTTCTACAGTCTGTGCCCTGATCATGGCTGGACTGATCTGAATGGGCTGGGGCAGGTCTTTGACAGTAACTCCAATAGATGGTGAATAAGGCTAGTGCTGGGCAGATTATTATGACCTGTGCCTGAAAATGGCAAGGACAGAACAAGATAAATTTTTTATATATATATATCACAACATACCATATGCTATGAGTGTATCTTTTTGGGCAGCCTGGATGAACTATACAGGTCTTTATCTGCCACCATCTTCTATGTTACTATGTTCATGCTTTTTCAATTTCTCCTCTATCAGGAATGGACACTTTTTTGTTTCACACAGGCAAAGCACACCATATAGCACTGCATATAGTAAAATCACTTGTTTATTAAACTGACAAGTAAAGCTATCATAACTGTCTGTCAAATGATGGATAGTGAGGTAGCTCTTGCCAGAACACCATTTAAATGTTGTCAGTTTGAAATGAAATCACATCTATATAAGCAGTTCATTTGAATGAATAGTTATGCAAAACTCCAGGTGAATGCAATATTTTAAGTCAGATTAAACCAGGTACCTGTAATATGCCTACTACCACAGATAACATGAATCAAATATCATAGCCTAGATCATTGCATTTGCTCAGATAAATGTAGCAATTTATTTCCCAATGAATTCTTGTAGAATGCCTTCAAGGCAGGTGCCATTTTGGGTAGACAACAATTTAGCATGTGATGGCAAACGGATTATTTAAAGCACAAGTCGACCTCCAGAAACAGGACAATGGAAAATTCTTTATTGAAAAGCCCCGACAAGGGCAGTGTTTCGACGATCAAGCGCCTGCATCGGGGGTCACAATGAACACAGTCCTGCTTCTAGTCGGGAGGGTAAAAATTTCATACAGTGCTATGAATCACTATAAGCGCTGTCAGCAGAAAACCGCCAGAACTTTGCATTGTCCTGTTTCTGGAGTTTGACTTCTGCTCTTTTTTGTTTTGACTTGCACTTTGAACCCTCTCTTCATTGATTGTAAATGGATTATTTAAACAGTGTGACTGAATTTAGGTCTACTATGAGATGCCACACTGGCAACCCTGAGCAGTCAAAATTACCAAGCATCAAACAATGGCCATACACTGGAAAGCTGAAAAAGAGAGAAAGTTCAAAATAGAAAGTGTGATAAATAAAAAGGTATAGGTTAGTATCCGCTATAGCACTGGGACTCTATTGATTAATGGATGCAATTGATTTGGCCAACTCTTTAACGAAAGAAATTTATATGAAAAGACCCATTGGAAGTGTGCTTTTGTATGAACATCATGCCTACTTTGTGCTTTGGGATCTGCCATGAGTGTCTTGCTTTGTCATTAACAATTTGCATTGTTTTTCTTAACACATTGTGGCTACACAGGCACTATGGGCTAGATTCAGTAAGTGGTGCCGAGAAATAGGTAGAAATAGTGCCTAGCAGGGATTCTTGTGCCTAGCTTTCGGCACAAGGTCTTATGCCAGCTGAAACCTGGTGCCTCCCTGAATTCTATAATACTGCATGTAATTCATTGTAATACTCTGACCCTTTGTCAAGGCCACACCCCTTTTGGGTTGTATGAAAGAGGATTTGGGCATGTTTCATTATAGAACTGAGCACAGCCAGATCCTCGCACAAATCCAAAATAATGTCAATTAATGTCAGTAATTGATTGTTAGCAGCCAATTATTAACAGCGTGTGGGTCTCTGGATCGTGTACAAATCTGGGCACTCAAATTTGAGTGTCATTTATAGAATCCAAGGATATAAGGACAGTTCTATAACAGGGCACTAACAATTAGGCACCTGGAGGGCATATGGTAGGAGCCTATTCCATAAAGGAAAGCAGTCACTTACCTTCCTTTATAGTATACTAGCATAACCAGGTTTTACACACGCATGGGTGTAAGCTGGTTTGTACTGTTTTATTTACATCTTTGTAGGGTGAGAGGGGGTAAATGATCAGTGAAAGAGTAAGGGGGTGTCATTCCTTTATTCCTGCAGTGGTCATCAGGTCACTAAGGACACTTTTTTGTGGCTTAAAACAGGTCTAGACCAAAACGTCCAACTTATTGCCCTGGATGTTTTTGTTTTGTTCCATTATGGCAGAAAAACATCCAAGTGTTAGGAACACCGAGATCCCACCCTAAACATGCCCTTGATACACCTCCTTGTGATTTGAACACATTTCTGATGGACTTCATAGAAAAACATCTAAAAATTGTTTTTGAAAATACCAATTTGGATGTTTTTTGTGAGAGAAATGTCCAAATGCAGATTTATGCCATGTTTTGGACATTTTTTTTCTTTTAAAAATGAGCTCCACAGAATAGACAGAATTTTGGCATTACCTCATCCAAGAGAGGGTCTTCAGCCTAAAAGGGGACCCATTTCCTTCCAAACCAAAATTCACAAATTGGTTTTCTGCTCTGCTTCAGATTTTCCTCCTGGAAGGAAAGTTCAGTAAATGTTTTAGTGAACCAACCACATTTCTCGGGATTCAGACTCATTTTGAGGATATTCAAATATCTTCACTCATGACACTATGGACCTGGTTCAATACTCATTAACACAGCTACTCTTCTCCTGTAGAACAGGGAAAAGGTCATGATTGCATTGAGAGGTTTAGCAGAAGCATAAAATGGCAAGTTCTTTACATTTGCCTTTTTTTCTCAGATTAAATACACAAATTTCAATTTGCAGTTCAACGATTTTGTAGCCTCTGGATAACATTTGTTAGCTACTTTTCCATTTCTCTTCTGTGGTGCAGCAGCAAAGATATATAAGGCAAGGAGATTGATCCAACTAATTATATTTATATAAAAAAAAATAAAATTGGGACCTTCTGTTGAATGATTTCTCTTTGCTGTTATGCTTACTCTGGCAGTATCCATTTAATTATTGTCCTTTGCTATTTATGGATGTCATTCAGGAAACAAGCCATCCTTGTACATCTGTTTCTACAAATGGACAGTGAAATACACCATGGCAGTGTCCACAGATACCCTAGTGTAGCATTCCAAGGCAAAGCAGACAGATGTGCAATGGTATCAGCAACAGATTGCAAGCTTTCAACTTCTGGTTTCTACCACACTTAATATTCATGTTCTTTGGCGACTAGAATGCAAGTTAAGGTCTTTAAAATGACTAGACTTTTCAGTTCTTCATATAATTTTTCCTGCACAGAAAAGCACAGTTATTATTATCATTGTCGATTTTGGTAAACTTTCCTCTGTCTATAGCATATGTAGATCTACTCTTTGCAAAGTAATTGGCAGAGAGCAGATCTACATATAAATCTAAATAAATCCACAAGCCATCTTGGATAGATGTAATAAGCAAGGATAAACTGATTCTCATATTCCTGATCCAACCTCTTCTCTTAAATTATGAGAATTTAGGAAGAGGGGAGGCATTACATACAAATTAATATGTTCTGTCAAATCAGGCAGTAACTCAGTAACCAAAGTGGGTCCTTGATCATTTAAAAAGGCTATTCAATTTTGCATTACTGATTGCTAATGCTTACTGAATGCATTAAAAGCTGCACTTCTAGAATGGAACTAGCTTTGGTGAGCAGCCTTGCACTGATCTCATCAGCAATGGAACAGGGAGTTTTGGGAAAATATAGGTGTTTCAACTGTTGTATTTTAAGACATAAAATATGGATTCTGCAAATGTGCTAAGAGAGATAAACAAACACAGTAATTTATAGTGAGAAAAACACAATAGCCACTGACAGAGTGAAGGAATAGGCTGATGGTTAGAGCAGTGGGCTGAGAAACAAGAAACCCAGTGTTCAGATTCCACTTTGTTCCTCCTGACTTTGAGGAAGGTCATTTAACCCTCCATTGCCTTAGGCACAAAAGTAGATTGTAAGCCCTCCGAGGTTAGAGAAATACCTACTACCTGAATGTTACCTGCCTTGAGCTACTGGGCAGTTAGAACATTTTCATTTCATGTCATTTACCATGTTGTTTATGGGAATGTTTGTTTTGTTCATTTTTGTTTGGTCATTTTGTCAGTTACCAATAATAGTGTGCACTCTTTAATAGGTAAGTATTGCCGTACTGGACATACCAGAGGTTCATCAAGCCCAACATCCTGTTTCCAACAGTGGCCAATCCAGGTTACAAGAACCTGGCAAGATCCCAAAACAGTACAATACATTTTATGCTGCTTATCCTAGAAGTACTCTGATAGCCAGAAGTTCACAACCAAATGTTGCAATACAAACTACAATTTGATCTGGGGGGGAAAAGAAGTCTCATATATGCACCTGGGCTACCAAACAGTTATATACGCCCAATGTTAGGGTGTTTGCCCCATGGTATTAACGTGTAATCATTGACTGAACCCCCTGTTGGATTATTTGTAGTAAATAATTAGCAGATTTTATACACACAGCTTCAGCTTTAGAAATGTTAATTTCTTTTCTTCATCTCTCTCACATACACCCCAGAATAATTCACTGCTGAGTCACTTTAAAGTTGAAGTAACAAAACATCTGTTTACTCACAGTTTGTAGTTAGATTATATTCAGACAGGCTTATATAACATAATACAATACATTTGGATTATCAGCTCTTTCCATGTGCTTAGATGGTAATGGATGCTCACACCATAGATCCTCAGCTTGGGAGAGACCATGAGCTCCATGTGCTGTGCCTAACCCCCACAGGAAGTTGCATGGGTGTGACCTCTCTAGGAAATTCACATCAGAGGTCACAGAGTAATCACAGAGAAAAAATTGGTGACAGGCAATGCATGTAAAATACAATACATTATTCCAACAAACCCCTTCTCATGCATAACTGTCATGCAATTATTAATTCATACAAAGTCCAAGCTTTATTCGCAGATTCTCAAAACGTTCTCTGGGTAACGGTTTGGTCATGATGTCAGCTGTCATCTCACTGGTGTGACAATAGTCTAGACTGATGACCCCTTCTTTCGCCAGCTCTCGCACGTTGTGATATTTCGTTGCGATGTGCTTGGTGCGTGACTGAACCTTGTCATTCTGTGACAGTCTGATGCAGCTCTGATTATCTTCCATTATCTGGATTGGTCTCTGTTCAGCTATTCCAAAATCCAGCAAAAGTTTTTCAATCCACATCAGTTCTCTGCATGCTTCTGATACGGCCACATATTCAGCTTCTGTAGAAGACAGACTCACAATACTTTGTTTATGACTGGCCCAAGAAATTTGTACATTTCCATACATAAACACATATCCACTTGTGGATTTTTAATCAGAATGATCCCCTGCCCAATCTGAATCACAGTAACATATTAGTTTTGGATTACTATTGGCTGAAATCTTTAATTTACAATCAATGGTACCTTTTAAATACCTTACCATCCTTTTAACTGCAGTCCAATCTGATTTGGTAGGTGAGCTGACCCTTCTGCTCAAAATTCCTACTGCATTTGCTATATCAGCCCTGTATGTGGTAGTCAGATATAAAAGCTTACCTATGGCTGATCTATATTGGATGTTATCTGGTAAAGGTTCTCTTACTGTTTCATCCTTCAGAAAAGCAGTGATCATGGGAGTGCTTACAACTTGGGCATCTTGCATACCTAAACTTTCAATAAGCTCATTTATTTTCTGCTTCTGGCTTAGAAGATAAGAACCATCATTTTGTTTCTCAATTTCTATACCAAGATAGTATGACACATTACCAAGTTCTTTTATCTCAACATTCAGGTTTAAATATTTTACAATGTCCTTGTACTCTTGCTCACTTTCGCTTGCAATGAGCAGATCATCAACAAAAGCTAAAATGTATGCATATTGTCCATTTCTGCACCTAGTGTACAAGCATTTATCTGCTTCACCTTGCTTAAATCCTAAATTTGTCAATATTTCATGCAATTTGTCATTCCAACATTTTGCACTTTGCTTTAATCCATAAAGACCTTTGTTTAATTTACACACTAGCTGTCTTTGTTTTGTATTTATGAAACCTGTTGGCTGTTCCATGTACAAGTCTTCAGTTATATCTCCATTAAGAAATGCTGTTTTCACATCAATGTGGTTGACTTGCATGCCTTTTGAGACTGCAATGCTCAGAAGTGTTCTAATTGTCGTGTGTTTCACTACAGGTGCAAACACTTCATCAAAATCTTCTCCATATTTTTGAAGATATCCCTTTGCGACTAATCTGGCTTTATACCTTTCCACTTTTCCTTGTGCATTCCTTTTTAACTTGAATACCCATTTGCATCCTATAGCTTTCTTGCCAGGAGGTAATTTTGTAAGAATCCAAGTATTATTTTTATGCAATGCATCAATTTCTTCTTGTGCAGCTTTACGCCATTCAGCAGCTTCTTCTGCTGGCATTTTCTCAATCTCATCCCATGTTAAGGGCTCTTGAGCTTCTGCTGACTTTGTTAGGTAAGACAGTCTTGGGGGTGGAACACCTTTGTTTTCCCTGGATGAGCGTCTGACAACAGGTTGGTCTGACCTTTCCGCATCCTCTAAATCTGAGAGTCCTTCTCCAATTGATTCCCCTTCTCCAACTGTACTGTCTTCTTCAATGATCCTTTCTGTGTCTGCTTCCTCTGCCTGTTCCTCGTTAGATACAGATGAGTTGCTTTCAGACATCTGCCTTGGTATGGCATTTATATACACTGGCATGTCTATTATGGTTCTAGTTTCATATTCTGGATGATAAGGCTCATCTGGGATAATCCAGCCTTTATCAACCCTTTTGTTTTCATCAAAATATGTAACATGTCTTATGCCAACAATGCCAGTTTTCAGATTCAAAATTCTATATCCTTTGTGTCCTGGAGCATAGCCAACTAAAATGCCCCTTTCTGTTGTGGAATCCAGCTTATGCCTTCTTTGCTTTGGTACATGAGCATATGCTGTACTTCCAAATGTTCTTATGTGTGACAGGTTTGGCTTCCTACCATGCCATGTCTCATGTGGTGTGCGCTCAGCGCCTTTAGTTGGCATTCTGTTTTGTAGGTACACTGCTGTGAGAATGGCTTCCCCCCATAGTCTTTTAGGGAGATTGCTATCTGACAGCATACATCTGGTCATTTCCACAAGTGACCTAAATTTTCTCTCTGCAACAGAATTTTGCTCTGGTGTATAAGCTACTGTTGTGATATGCTGAATGCCTTCTTGTTCTAGAAATGTGCGCATGCTTTGTGAAGTGAACTCACCACCATTGTCGGTCTGGAGAACCTTTGGTTTTCTTTCAAATTTATTGCTCACCATGGCTACGTATTTCTTCAGCATGTCTGTGACTTGACTTTTTTCTTTCAGCAAATAGGCCACACAGTATCTAGAGAAATCATCCAAGAATATTAGCACAAATCTGTTATTTCCCAATGATGGGATATTAAACGGTCCACATAAGTCACTGTGTATTAAGTCCAGTACTTTATTACTCCTATTTCCTGTGTATGCAGGAAATGAGGGTATCACACCTTTTTGAGTAACACAGTCTATGCATTTCTCCATTTTACCAGTATCTGCACTGATTTGAATGCCTGTGGCAAGTTGCTTACTGTAAAGATCCTGGATCACCTTAAAATCACGATGTCCCAGGCGGCGGTGCCAGATTTCCAGACTACATTTACCATCATTCTTCCTTACTTGCGCCATATGTGAGGCTTCACCTGAAATGCTCAGTTTATAAACATCATTATGCATAAAAGCTTCAGCATACACTTCATCATTTTTAGAGATTGTGCACTTACTGTTTTCAAAATGAATCGCAAATCCCTTCTTATCTAATGTAGATACACTAAGCATATTGCAAACTGCTTGGGGAATATACAAGACATCACTTACAGGAATTTCTTTAACTTCATTAGACACTTTGCATTTTAAGAATCCAATGCCTTTTGCTTGGATCTGAGTAGTCCCTGCGTTTGCAGTATGAAGAATTCCTTCTTCTGGACTCACTTCCTGAAAGAAATCCTTACAATTGGTTAAATGGCATGTGCTCCCCGAATCCAAAATCCAAGTACTTTCATTTGAATTATTATTTACCATAGTCAAAGATTTTTCTGCCATTAGAAAGCTCTTATGTTTATCATTGTCTTTTGTACATTTTCTGCTTGGAAAATTCTTTGTTCCATTGGCTTAGGTGAGCTAGAGGGAGTGTTTTGTGTTTCCTTACACCATTTAGATACATGTCCCTCCTTTCCACATGAATAGCAAATCAGCTTGCCCTTGGGTGGAGTTTTCCCATAGCTCCACCTTCCTCTGTTCTTTGCCAAGAAATTTGTTTCATTTCTCTCTGACTTGCTTTGAGAACACATCTCCTCAGAATCATTAATTATGCATTCCTGCCTCAGTTTGGATGCTGCCTGTTCAAAAGATTGCCCTTCAATGGCTTCATTTACAGACCTAAAAACATCAAACTTCTTTGATAGTGAGGTAAAAAGAAATGCTCTTTTCAATGCATCACAAATGGGAATTCCAGAAAGTTCTAACTTTTGAAATGAAGACATAAGATGCATAATGTGATCATTACATTTACTTTTATCCCTTAATTTGGTCTCATTTAACTCTGCTAACCAAATTGGTTGCTGTTTTGCATATGTAGTTGCATACATAGTTCTTAGTTTATCTAAAATTTCGTTTGCTGTATCTTTTGCTTCCAGCAATATGGCTTGTTTCTCTGAGAGAGCTTCCAAAAACATGCACTTCACATAATAGTTTGCATTGTCCCATTCAGCCATATTTTCAGCTGTTCTGTTTTGGTCTAAACATATACTTAATTTCTTTGCTTGAAGGAGACATCTGAATCTTAGTTCCCACTGCTGATAATTAAATTCAGTTAATTTAGGCACCTTGAGAGAGTAGAAAAATGGTGAATTTCCTCCCTCAGCCATTTCTTAGCCTGTTTGGTGTGTGGGGGGAGAGAGAGACAGACTGAATCTTTCTTTTAAAACTTAAGAGAAAAATGTGGCTTTTTCACTGCCTGGTAATATTTCTCTTCCTTTTCAATTCCTGGGCTGGGCCCATAACCCTTTTGTTGGATTATTTGTAGTAAATAATTAGCAGATTTTATACACACAGCTTCAGCTTTAGAAATGTTAATTTCTTTTCTTCATCTCTCTCACATACACCCCAGAATAATTCACTGCTGAGTCACTTTAAAGTTGAAGTAACAAAACATCTGTTTACTCACAGTTTGTAGTTAGATTATATTCAGACAGGCTTATATAACGTAATACAATACATTTGGATTATCAGCTCTTTCCATGTGCTTAGATGGTAATGGATGCTCACACCATAGATCCTCAGCTTGGGAGAGACCATGAGCTCCATGTGCTGTGCCTAACCCCCACAGGAAGTTGCATGGGTGTGACCTCTCTAGGAAATTCACATCAGAGGTCACAGAGTAATCACAGAGAAAAAATTGGTGACAGGCAATGCATGTAAAATACAATACATTATTCCAACACCCCCGTCAGTCAATCCTCTTCTGTGCAATATTTACAAATAGACAAAAAACTCTCTTCTATGCTTCTGTACAGTGTTTACGAAAAGACAATCACCATAGCTTATGATGGCAATTAAGGTGAAACATCCAAACAGCCAGTCAGACTTATCTAAATCAGTCATCAGCCAATGGGACCTCGACAGGCACCTGTTTCACGGAACGCTTTATCAAGAGGTCACAGCTGGTCCTGTCTTTTACACTGATGCTGTCCTGTTAAAGAGAGTAACAGTAAAATACTGCACAACTTCCAGTGAACAGCCTTATCTGGTACTTCTGGTTCATCAGCTCTTAAAAAAGACGCCGCCACCGCCATTTCTCTAAGTATACGATGGCTTGCATGTTGTGATGAGCTGCATCAACTAAGTACACACTACTACTACTACTACTTAACATTTCTAGAGCGCTACTAGGGTTACGCAGCGCTGTACAGTTTAACAAAGAAGGACAGTCCCTGCTCAAAGGAGCTTACAATCTAAAGGACGAAATGTCAAGTTGGGGCAGTCTAGATTTCCAGAATAGAGGTAAAGTGGTTAGGAGCTGAAGGTGACATTGAAGAGGTGGGCTTTGAGCAAGGATTTGAAGATGGACAGGGAGGGGGGCTGGCGTATGGGCTCAGGGAGTTTATTCCAAGCATGGGGTGAGGCGAGGCAGAAAGGGTGGAGCCTGGAGTTGGCGGTGGTGGAGAAGGGTACTGAAAGGAGGGATTTGTCTTGAGAGCGGAGGTTATGTAAGGGGAGATGAGGCTAGAGAGGTAAGGAGGGGCTGCAGATCGAGTGCATTTGTAGGTTAGTAGGAGAAGCTTGAGCTGCACCAACTAAGTACACGCTGGGTTTTTGAAGGTTTTCAAGTTCACTCGAAGTTGCGCAGTATCTTACTATTACTCTCTTTAACAGGACTGCATCAGTGTAAAAAACAGGACCAGCTGTGACCTCTTGATAAAGCGTTCCGCGAAATGGGTGTCTGTTGGGGTTCTGTTGGCTGATGACTGATTCAGATAAGTCTGACTGGCTGTGTGGATGTTTTACCTTAATCGCCATCATAAAGCTATATGGCACAGAAGAGATTTTTTTGTCTTTTCGTAAACACTGTACAGAGGCATCGAAGAGAGTTTTTTGTTTATTTGTAAACATTGCACAGAAGAGGATTTGTGTACATTAGGAGAATTTGCAGTGTGCACATTAAGCACGTTTTTGGATAAAGATGCAAGAAACATGTAAAACAATTTTAAAAAATCGAATTTGGTAGGAGGGGGTTCAGTCAATGATTACACGTTAATACCATGGGGCAAACACCCTAACATTGGGCGTATATAACTGTTTGGTAGCCCAGGTGCATATATGAGACTTCTTTTTTCCCCTCAGATCATATTATACTTTGTATTGCAACATTTGGTTGTGAACTTCTGACTATGAGAGTTTTTCAAGAAGCACTTTTTGGCGATAGATCAGTATCTTGTTTCAGTTAAATTGAAGGTTATCTTAGAAGTAAGCAGTGGATTTTCCCTAACTCCATTTTAATAATGGCTTATGGACTTTTCTTATCCAAACCTTTTTTAAAACCTTCTAAGCTAACTGCTTTTACTACATTTTCTGGTAATGAATTCCAGAGTTTAGTTACACATTGAGTGAAGAAATATTTTCTCTGATACGTTTTAAATTTACTACTTTGTAGCTTCATTGCGTGTCCCCTAGTCCTAGTATTTTTGAAAACAGTAACCAAGCGTTCACGTCTACCTGTTCCACTCCACACATTATTTTATAGACTCTATCATATCTCCCCTCAGCCGTCCTTTCTCCAAGCTGAAGTGCCCTTGTTGCTTTAGCCTTTCCTCATAGGGAAGTCATCCGATCCCCTTTATCATTGTCGTCACCCTTCTCTGTACCTTTTCTAATTCCACTATATCTTTTTTGAGATGCGGTGACCATAATTGCACATAGCATTCAAGGTGTGGTCGCACCATGGAACAATGCAAAGGCATTATAATACCCTCATTTTTGTTGTACATTCCTTTCCTAATAATACCTAACATTCTATTTGCTTTCTTAGCCACCGCTGCACACTGAGCAGAGGGTTTCAACATATCATCAAGTATGACGCCTAGATCCCTTTCCTGGTCGGTGACTCCTAATGTGGAACCTTGTATTACATATCTATAGTTTGGGTTCCTCTTTACCACATTCATCACTTTGCACTTGCTCACATTAAACGTCATCTGCAATTTGGATGTCCAGTCTCCCAGTCTCGTAAGGTCTTCTTGTAATTTTTCACAATTCTCTTGCGATTTAACAACTTTGAATAACTTTGTGTCATCAGCAAATTTAATTACCTCACTAGTTACTCCCATCTCTAGATCATTTATAAATATGTTAAAAAGCAGCAGTCGCAGCACATAACCCTGCAGAACTCCACTATCTAATCTTCTCCATTGAGAATACTGACCATTTAACCCTACTCTCTGTTTTCTATCCTTCAACCAGTTTTTAATCCACAATAGAACACTACCTCCTATCTCATGTCTTTCTAATTTCCTCTGAAGTCTTTCATGAGGCACTTTGTCAAATGCTATTTGAAAATCCAGATATACAATATCAACTGTCTCTCCTTTATCCACATGTTTGTTCACCCCTTCAAAGAAATATAATAGAATGGTGAGGAAAGATTTCCCTTCACTAAATCCATGTTGGCATTGTCTCATTAATCCATGGTTTTGAATATGCTCTGTAATTTTGTTCTTTATAAAAGCCTCTACCATTTTGCCTGTCACCGATGTCAGGCTCACTGGTTTATATTTTCCCGGATCACCTCTAGAACGTTTTTCCACACTCCAATCTTCCGGTACCATACTTAATTTTAAAGATAAATTACATATTACTGACAATAGTTCTGCAAGTTCATTTTTCAATTCTATCAGTACTCTGGGATGAATACCATCCGGTCCAGGCAATTTGCTACTCTTCAATTTCTCAAATTGCGCAATTACATGCTCCAGTTTTATAGAGATTTCATACAGTTTCTCTGACTCGTCAGATTTGAATATCTTTTCTGGTACCAGTATCTCTCCCAAATCTTCCTCGGTGAAGACTGAAACAAAGAATATATTTAATCTTTCCACTATGGCTTTGTCTTCCCTGAGTATCCCTTTCACCCCTTAGTCATCTAGCAGTTCAACTGATTCTTTTGCTAGCTTCTTGCTTTTAATATACCTAAAAAAAATTTACTGTGTGTTTTTGCCTCCAACGCAATCTTTTTTCAAAGTCCCTCTTTACCTTCCTTATCAGTGCTTTGAATTTGATTTGACATTCCTTATGCTGTTTCTTATTATTTTAGTCAGATCCTTCTATTTTCTTAAGGATTTTTTTTTTAAGCTCTAATTGCTTCCTTCACCTCACTTTTTATCAATGCTGTCAGTTGTTTGGTCTTCCTTTCTCATTTTTTAATACATGGAGTATATTTGGCCTATGCTTCCAGGATAGTATTTTTGAACAGCATCCATGTCTGATGTAAATTTTTGACCTTCGCAGCTGCTCCTCTAAGTTATATTTTTGACCGTTCTTCTCATTTTATCATAGTCTCCTTTTTGAAATTTAAATGCTAACGTATTGAATTTCCTGGGTTTACTTATTCCAAAGCTGATACCAAATCTGATCATATTATGATCACTGTTATCAAGTGGCCCCAGCACTATTACTTACTGTACCAGATCATGTGCTCCACTAAGGACTAAGTCTAGAATTTTTCCTCCTTTTTTTGGCTCCTGTACCAGCTGCTCCATAAAGCAGTCCTTGATTTTGTCAAGGAAATTTACCTCCCTAGCATGCCCTGATGTTATATTTATCCAGTCAATATTGAGTCCACTGCATTAACCACTAGGCTGCCCCACTGCTCTGCAGGGATGTCTGTGTGACTATTTTTCTAAGAATGCTGCCAGATGTCCTTGTCCCTGATTTTTTGCCATTCATATGTTGGGGACATTCCAGTTTATAAAATGGCTGTTCATGCTGAACCTTCTGACGTATTTCCTGTTTGAAAATTCATGTGAGATAGATGTTTGTTTTGTATGTTATGAGTTGGACATCTGTTTTCTGACTTGGACGTCTTTTCAAAAATGCCCCTTACTGTGCATTCAAATTGTGGGAAAGCTGCAATTATGCACAGGCTTAGAAAGTGAGTGATGGGCTTCCACACAGCTAAGAAGTAACACTGATTACCATGGCTGTTCTTACGTGACCAAAATCATTGATTAAAAATGACTTTATTTTAATTCATAGGAACAAGAAGCTTCACAGAAATGTATGACATTTTGCCTTTGAAAGCGTTCCTAGTGCATTTTCCCCTATAAGGTATCAGAAATATTTATGAAGGTACTGCCTGATACTATTGTATTAAGACATTAAACTATTTGTTTATTTCATAAATTCATATACTGTGTAATCTATCTAGTCTAAGACTGAGATGAGACAATTAGTATGATTTCTTTTTTTACTAACACATAGTTTAACTAAATTGAGATACAAATTGGATGAACCATTAAAAGGGTCTGTTATATAACAGAGGGCAGTACTCCACTCTGAAGTGGTAAATGTGTTTTACGACTGCTTTATAGTGCAGTGTACACTCAGATTACGTAAAAAGAGACACTGTGTTATAGTGAAGAACATAGGTTTCACTCATTCTATTTACTTCTCACCTGCTTTAGAGATGCAAGTCTATACTGTCTCTCAGTATTAGTACTGTCTCTCAGTCATCTCTCAGTATTCATTTAGAAAGTGTCAAATAGTGATCTGGGCACCCTAGAAGGAACACACTGAATTAATACTGAATGTTAAATGAAATACCATGCTAATGATGAGTTGGGAAAGCTCCAAGAATGGCCACAGGGAAACAAAACGCAGAAATAAGCATAGAGAGGGCACCAGTCTTCCACAGTTTTATGACTTCCACACACCCTGGGATAAATCCAGCTATAAAAATAAGTCCATCAGTACTGGATCAATAACAGAGCAAGAGCCATGCTAGAATTATTGCGGAAGTGTACCAGTACAAGCATAGTATGGAAAATAAACTTTCTTAAAGCATTTAAGAGATTATATAAATGTTTTCTGCCTCTGTTCAGGGAAAGCCAGAATGTTGTATGTCTTTTATTTGCATACAATTTGTCTGCTTCTAATGAGACAAACCAGTATGTCAGTCTCAAGTCTTGGATTTGTGTGAATTTCACATTTCATTAAATTTTATGATGTAGAGTGGTTTGGTTGATTTAATTAGATTTGTTCAATTTTCTGTCAGATTTCATCTGTTTAGTATATTTTTTGCTTCCTCTGTACAGTTGAACGTGTTTCTTTCTTCTGCATGTCCCATGATAGCATATGATATAATACATGCTACTTGCCTATGGGTTGCAGTTTTATGGATGACAAGTCATCATCCCTGGTCAAGGTTCCATTTCCATGGTAGACATTAGTAGTGGTGTTTGATTTACAAGTTAATTTTGTTTTCCCATTGAGGCCTGTTTGTTTTATTTCAGTTGGCTGGGTGAGGTTTCAGTTATGTCATCAATCATACTATTTTTGTTCATTCATCTACATGTCACTTAGCTGTGTAGCAGCATGAAATAAAAAAGCCTTGTCATTAATACTTAAAGACCCACTAACATATTTTAAACATATTTTTAAAAATTCCCAGTACTGGTGACAGCCCCAACATTATGGAATATGATGCCAGAATACTTGTGACAGGAAACATCTCTGATTAGTTTAAGCGAGGTTTTAAAATCTTTCTATTTCAGATGGAGCTTGACTGATTAATCTTTCATAACATTTGTGTTTAGGGAAACTTCTGGATTTGAAACAATATGATAATATTGTTTTTATATTTTTAAGCTTTTATCACCACTTTTATAAAATGATTGCTGTAGCTTTTATATCTTTTTCTAATTTTTTATTGTTATTTTAATATTGTAAACAACTTAGATGGTGTTGATGGGTGGTGCATCCAATTTTAATATATAAAGACATGGAAATGTGATCTCTTTCCTTCCTAATCTCCGGCCCTTTAAAGTATGTATTTATTTGAAGATATATCCAGGAAAAAGTAGCATAAAATCAACAAAACAATGGATGAAACAAATTAAGTTCTAATGGAGGAAAAAAGACCTCAGAGTTGTCTGCAGACAGGGAAAATTCCCTAATAAGTCTGAACAGTCTGTGGACCAAAAGAGCTTCTATACTCTGTGCCTCACCAGACATCTTAAAATCATTGGTCAAAAAACCTCCAAAAAGTGCAAAAACGTTTACAAATTCAATATTCAATGTTCATTTATGTTCAATCCAATATTCAATATTCACTCATGATCAAATTTATATTCAAAGCAAGCTCACTTAGCTTTATGGTCGCAATCTTCTCCCAAACAATGAAGTTGCAATCTTTTCCTGTAATCTTTTCCCAACGGGGTATCATTTCACCAAATGGCTTCTTCAGGGGAACATCAAAATTAGGTGTGCTTGAACATGATCTGTGAACAAGAAATTCAATTACCAAAAAGCACTTATAAAATATTTTCTTTCACCAGAAAGCAGCAAAACATTAGCTCACTGGCAAAAAATATACAACAGTCTGTACAGAGTAGCCAACATTGTAATCAAAATGGTGTCCATTCTAAAAGATGCTGTTAAACAAAATAACCAATCAGCTTATCAGAAAAGAAAAAGAGGGAGGATCTATATTAAAAAATGTCACACATTGTATGCTGGAGTTTAAACCCACAGGTTCACAAGATTTTAATCTGTAGATCCAACATTGTTCCTGTTGTAGCAATACTTTTATCACGATCTCCACCTCTTATTTTGAAATCAACTCGATCAATGACCCAACACATAATTTGTTCAAAACTGTGATTGACAGCTGTACAGTGCACTACCATTAGAGCCCCCAATTTTTTTCTCATAATGCAAACCTTCTGATATCCTCGTTTAAGAAGCAGGGCTCAAATGTTCTTTTAAATTATGCCCCCTGGAAAATGCTATGCAGACTTGTTTGTCATTAAACAGAGGGTGCAATTGCATGATGACCCAATTCTTCCTACTGATGTTAGCTAGCCCTTCCCCACCCATCGAGAAATGCACTCAAAAGGTCTTCTTGCGTATTCCTATCATGATCCAAAAGCAATAGTTCTCTATTATTATACTTTGCCCTGGTACATGCCTTCTTTAACACCTTATCAGGATAACCGCACTGCTGCATGTCAATAGCCAATGTTTTGGCATTCTGCTTAAAAGCCAAATCCTCCTTGTATATCATTTTAAATCTCAAAAAAGGATACTATTTTTTAGTGTTCTAGGATGACAACTTTGATATTGGAAGTGTTTCATTCTGTTGGTTTCTTATATACTTCAGTCAAACATCTCCAAGGTAATTGTGTCACTTCAACATCCAAAACATGGTCTCCCTTTTTTTGCAATTTTTGTTACATGGTAATACTTTTCAAACAAATAGGAGGAAATATTTTTTCACTCAATGAATAGTTGAGCTTCGGAGGATGTGGTAACAGTGGTTAGCCTATCTGGGTTTTAAAAAGGTTTGGACAAGTTCCTGGAGGAAACGTCCACAGTCTGCTATGGCAATAGACATGGGGAAGCCACTGCTTACCCTGGGATTGGTAACATGGAATGTTGCTACTATTTGGATTTCTGCCATGTATTTGTGATCTGGATTGGTCACTGTTGGAAACAGTATACTGGGTTAGATGGACCATTGGTCTGACCCAGTATGGCTATTCTTATGTTCTTATGTAATATGGCTACTTATTTGTACAAGCTGACATAGAATTTTATTAGAATTTCTGAACTTGGATCCTTAACTGTGCTTTTCTCCTCCCCCATTAAATCCCAGGGAAAACCAGTAAGTAGGCAGGGGACTAAATTATTTAACAAAAAGGATTGGGGTGAGGGAGGTTCTGGGGGATGTGGCCCCTTTAAAAACATCCTCTGGAGTATCAGCTTTCACTTTATTGAGATGATTTTCCTGTTATCAAAGTATCTTGAGGTAGTGTTATCGTTCAGTGGATAATGTAGTTTGCAAAGTTAACAGAAGCTGATTTATTCATTTTGCATTCTAATAAGCTGCTTTACATGAATTTGCATGCTCCAAAGCTCATTATTATTCAGTTCATGTTGTATTGAAAACTTTTATGCTAAGTTGTGTAACCGGCAAATAATGCATGTTATTACTAATTAACTTGTGTTAATTGGTCTATAACCGCATTCAGGTCAATATATGTCCTGCGGCAGTCAATTTGTTTTAAACACCGACCACCTCAGGCTTTTTATACCCTGATATTTAGCACCAGACCTTACCCAGATTCAAGTGCAGAACATTCAGGAGCCCTTTTACTAAGCTGCATAAGCATCTACATGCGCTCAATGCACGCCAAAATGGAGTTACTGCCCGGCTACCGCATGGCTTTTGCTGTAATTTCATTTTTGGCACGCATCCAATACGTGCAACTCAAAAATAATTTTTATTTTCAGACGCGTGTACCGCTGGCCATTTTTCAGCGCACCTTAGAATGTCCAGTTGCAGGGACTTATCAACCTAAAAACTGACATTCAGCCCAGTGCTTAGGTATGTGCCTTGTTGCTGTTCTGACTTTATCTGGGCCGTTACTTGATTAGCAGAATGAATATTGCCACTGAGTAAATTCCAGCACTCCCCCAACTCTGCCTCCTAGACCACCCCAGCACTAACCAGATAGTGGTGTGGTTGTCACAGCTGATGTTTAGCAGCACTATTCAGTTTAGTGCTTCTGAATATCAGGGCAGGTGCTAGCCATCGAGATTTTATTTGGAGAATATCTTTATTCCAAGTGACCAGTGGTACAGGCCCTTGGAACCACAGTCTTTTATACAGCTTCTTAACAGGTGCAATAACCAGTCAGATGAGTAGTAACATATGGGAAACTGGCTGAAATAAAGCTACTTCTGGGGAATATGGCCCTGTACAAGCATTCCCTGGAGTATCAACTTTCATGCTATTGAGCTGATAATCCTGGGGAAAAAATAACAAATGTTTTTGAGGTAGTGTTACCTTTCAGTGAACAATACAGTTTATGAGGTTTAATCCATGCTGTGTTATTCATTTTGAATACTAATATGCTGTTCTATATGAAATTGCATACTTCTCATTACTACTTGGTCTACTGCAATGTTGTTTATGCAGGCATCCATGCAGGTTTGCTTAAATGTCTTCAATTGGTTCAGAGCACAGCTATCTGTATTTTTTCTCATGCCAAGAAATTTGATCATGTATTAAACTTGATTCAATGTGATCAGCTTCCAGTACAATATCCAGCTTATAATCGAACGAGAAAAACGCCCAAGTTCCGACCTAAATCGGGAGATGGGCGTTTATCTCACAAAAACGAATAAAGCGGTATAATCGAAAGCCGATTTTTGGATGTTTTCAACTGCACTCCGTCGCGGATGCGGACAAAGTTGATGGGGGCGTGTCAGAGGTGTGGCGAAGACGGAACTGGGGCGTGGTTATCTGCCGAACAGAGATGGGCGCATTTCACAGATAATGGGACAAAAGTATGCGTTTTTAGCTAGAATTTAGGGCACTTTTCCTGGACCCTGTTTTTTCACGAATAAGGCCCCAAAAAGTGCCCTAAATGACCAGATGACCACTGGAGGGAATCGGGGATGACCTCCCCTGACTCCCCCAGTGGTCATAAACCCCCTCCCACCTCAAAAAATGATGTTTCACAACTTTTTATTTTGACCCTCAAATGTCATACCCACCTCCCTAGCAGCAGTATGCAGGTCCCTGGAGCAGTTGTTAGGGGGTGCAGTGGACTTCAGGCAGGTGGACCCAGGCCCATCCCCCCCCCTACCTGTTACAATTGTGCTGCTTAATGCTTAGTCGTCCAACCCCCCCCGAACCCACTGTACCCACATGTAGGTGCCCCCCTTCACTCCTTAGGGCTATAGTAATGGTGTAGACTTGTGGGCAGTGGGTTTTGAGGGGGATTTGGGGGGCTCTACACACAAGGGAAGGGTGCTATGCACCTGGGAGCTCTTTTACCTTTTGTTCTGTTTTTGTAAAAGTGCCCCCTAGGGTGCCTGGTTGGTGTCCTGGCATGTTAGGGGGACCAGTGCACTACGACTCCTGGCCCCTCCCACGAACAAATGCCTTGGATTTATTCGTTTTTGAGCTGGGCGATTTCATTGTCCATTATCGCTGAAAAGCAAAAACGCCCAGCTCATAACTTGGCGAATAAAACATGGACGTCTAATTTTTTCGAAAATACGCTTGGGTCCGCCCCTTCACGGACCCGTTCTCGGAGATAAACGCCCATGGAGATAGGCGTTTCTGTTCCATTATGCCCCTCTATGTAATTCAACTTAAAATCCTAACTCTAACCCATAAGGTCATTTTCTGTAGTGCCCCTGCTTATCTTTATTCCTTAATTACATCATGGCGATCATGTTCAAAGTGTATGAATGTCATACAATGCTTAAAAAATGGTCCATCTGCTAAAAATCTCCAAATCCTGATTTTGGGAAAGTCAGAATTTGGATAGTTCACACTGCAGTTCATCCAAATAGCATGGGGGAGTGTCATGGGCATGATATGGGCAAGATGAAGGATGGCCCAAAAGTAGGATGTCCAACAGGGATTTTCAAATGGGAAGAACCATCCATGTCTAAAAAGAAGGACACTTTTATCACGTCCAATTTATAAAAAGTTGCTCTAATTGAGCAGCTGACCACTGGAGGAATTAAGGTATGACTCCTCCTTAATCTCCCAGTTGTTGTTCTCCCCTTCTCTCTCCCATGAAAGTGACACTGGGAAGGGAAAATCAGGCTATATATCAGCTGCAGGTATTATGGCCATTCTGAGTAGAGCAGCAAGCAGGTCAGAGGAGTAGCCTGATTTTTTGGAATCAAAATCATCTACCATGGGGGTAAATTTAATACAACTATATTTAGAAAAGAGACTGATTGCAATTCAATATTGCATTAGTGAAGTTTCTACCCCAGACACCTAAGGAATAATATTACTTTGGGACAATTTTTCCGCCTGCGCAGGCTTTATACTACAACAGTGGAATTTAAAAATCAGGTGATGGGGATGTATCAGAGATTTTTAGAGCATGGATACCCATAGAATGTGGTTAAGAAAGCCTATAAGAGAGCATTATTTGCTGAATGGAGATGGTTACTGTTACCTAAAACTGAAATTATGACACAAGAATTGACATGTGTTTTACCATATTCCACCAGAGTGTTTGATGTGAAATGGATTATATGTAAACATTGGAAAGTTCTTCAATATCATCCTCAATTGTCTCAGATCCTGCGGTTTGTTTACAGTAGAAGTACAAATACAGGAGACAGACTTATGAGATCTATGATGTATTCGCATCAACTGACTACTTATGGAAAACCCAGGGGCCATTCTCTATGTGGACAATGCACTTATTGTGAATTGACATAGACTACAACAGAAGTTTTGATTCCTGGACAAAATAAAAGCTTCCATTTGAGAGGTTCCACAGATTATACACTACTTGTGTGGTCTATTGTGTAAAATGTCCCCGTGGCAAATATTACATAAGGGAAACCACATGAAAGATCAAGATTAGGATTTGGAGAACATTTGAGTAATATCAGACATGGTTGCAAGGAAGCCCCATCTGGTGGAACACAGGGGTTATTGAAACATCACTTACAGGATCTAAGATTTGTAGTACTATTCTCTTTACAAAATTTCAGAGGAGGTAATGTGGCACAGACATTGTTAAATAAGGAGCAGTGATTTATATTTGAATGGAACACAATTAAACAAAGAGGTTGAATAGTTCTTGCTGTAAGCAAACGTTTGCACATGTGTGGCAATTTGATTTGATTGATGAGTCTTGAAAAGAGGCTCAATGTCTTTCTTCCTGTGGGCGCCATCTTGGATTGTTTGAGGGCACAATAGTCAGTAAGTCCTGTGATAGATTTAAGAGATATTTTACATAGTAACATAGTAGATGACGGCAGAAAAAGACCTGCACGGTCCATCCAGTCTGCCCAACAAGACAACTACTTTTTGTGTATACCCTACTTTGATTTGTACCTGTGCTCTTCAGGGCACAGACTGTATAAGTCTGCCCAGCACTATCCCCGCCTCCCAACCACCAGCCCCGCCTCCCATCACCGGCTCTGGCACAGACCGTATAAGTCTGCCCAGCACTATCCCCGCCTCCCAACCACCAGCCCCACCTCCCGATCTCGACTAAGCTCCTGAGGATCCATTCCTTTTGCACAGGATTCCTTTATGCTTATCCCACGCACGTTTGAATTCCATTACCGTTTTCATTTCCACCACCTCCCACGGGAGGGCATTCCAAGCATCCACTACTCTCTCTGTGAAAAAATATATCCTGACATTTTTCTTGAGTCTGCCCCCCTTCAATCTCATTTCATGTCCTCTCTTTCTACCACCTTCGTATCTCCGAAAAAGGTTCGTTTGCGGATTAATACCTTTCAAATATTTGAACGTCTGTATCATATCACCCCTGTTTCTCCTTTCCTCCAGAGTATAAATGTTTAGTTCAGCAAGTCTCTCCTCATATGTCTTGTAACGCAAATCCCATACCATTCTCGTAGCTTTTCTTTGCACCGCTTCAATTCTTTTTACATCCTTAGCAAGATACGGCCTCCAAAATTGAACACAATACTCCAGGTGGGGCCTCACCAATGACTTATACAGGGGCATCAACACCCCCTTTTTTC
Organism: Microcaecilia unicolor; assembly: GCF_901765095.1. Classification (NCBI taxonomy): domain Eukaryota; kingdom Metazoa; phylum Chordata; class Amphibia; order Gymnophiona; family Siphonopidae; genus Microcaecilia; species Microcaecilia unicolor. Next base: position 314,050,829 of record NC_044034.1, on the reverse strand, counting down.
TGCTGGTCACACCTCTCTCTATATGACATGAAAAAGATATTTAGTGTTAATATTTTATTGTTTTGTAGTTAACCCCTGAAGAAGCCACTTTGTTGTGGTGAAACTCAGATCCGAGTTGGGAAAGTGCTTTTGTCATTTTTTTGGTGGAGAGCTGTCCTGCATCTATCGTCATGGAAGAGAAAAACATTTCAACAGATATTTATTTATTTATTTTATATCATTTATACCCCACCTTTTGCCACAGATGTGCAACCCCAAAGCGGCTTACAATGAACTAATAAAACAAATTAATTACAAAGAGAAGGAAAGGAAGGGAGGAAGGGAATATAAATACAATCTGAAGGCAAATTAATAAGTAGACATGGAAAGGAAAGCAAGATAGAGGAGGAAGGAAAGTAGAAGTCTCAAATCAGGTCTTGACTCGCTGAGTCTCAGGAAGACAGGCAAACAGGATAGCAAGCAAGGAGGGTAGTAACAGATGTTCCACTTCACCAACGGATCCATCACACGCCACGGCCTTCTGGTCCGCTCTCCCCAGTCCCCAGCAGAGGGAGGTTGCCGGCAGAGAACCTAGATTTGGAATTTGTACTATGGAAGTTTGAATATTTTTGAAAGACTATAAGGACAAGGACTTATGATGTGCAATGATGGATGACAGTGACTAGCAGAAGTGTGTTTTCACATTTATATGTCACGTTTTAATTCTGATGTAATCACTATCCTCCCAAACACTTCCAATTTGAAATATTTATATAATAGTGTCCCAATGCTTCAAATCAACACAACTTTTTCATTTTTTCTTTCAAAACGGGGATCTTCAGATTTAAACCTTCCCGCCATTCGGAACAGCTGTTTCCGTACATCGGCGTCACATACATCCTCATTGATCCACCCGTATTGAAATGTTTTTTCTATTATTTAATTCCTTTTTATTATATTTATATAAGTATATGTGCTTCTGAATAATTCTATATTCTATATTCAATTCTTCCTTATAGTCAAAATTTTAAAACTTAGCTTTATAGTTGCAATTCAGCAGCATTTTTCTCCCAGAGCAAACCTCTGCCGACATGGCCAGGTTTCGATATTCTTCTTCAGGGAAGAGGTATGCTGAAAAGAAATTGCATATATTAAAATTATATTCTACTTCTTATTTATTACTATTGAAGCATTGGGACACTATTATATAAATATTTCAAATTGGAAGTGTTTGGGAGGATAGTGATTACATTTGAATTAAGTCCCCACACTTGGAAGATACAGGTCTACTTAATTTGATAGACGTTTTAATTCTGAGCACATCACATCTTTATTATATATTTTTCATTTTTTAAAATTTGTTGATTGTTTATTTGTTACTCTGGAAATAGTTTTGTTTGTTTGTTAGGTCAGAAATGGCTGAAACCTATTGCCATTTAAAAGTTCTTTGGTAGTATATTTCAAATGAGTTGGTTACCTCAGTTCAGTTCTTAGTGAAAAAGGGCCTACCTCACGTTAAAAAAATCACTATCTTGGTGTGGTACTAGCTGACACTTTTGCTAACAATCTCATCAGAGACAGAAGGACTGTATTACCCTCTCAGACATGTGAGAAGTATCTTCTAGAGCAGAGAGGTACAGAGAAGTTTGTAGGAAGGAGTGTGTACACTTTTTTTTGTTTGTTTTATGATGGTGTTTGGTGGAGATGTGCATATATATTTGGATGAATTGGAAAATGAGATGTATGGGTGCATTTTCAGTTTGTTTCACCTTTTCTGAACTGAATGAATGGAACCACAATTTTAACTGAATTGCAATTTATTTCATTTGTTTTTTTGCAAAGTGCCTACAGGCACACTGGAGCCTACAAACCTGATCTCTTAGAGATGTATCTTTCACAAATCTGTCTAGCAGAGCTTTACCATTTCTCATTCATCCAAACTGCTTCTATGAATACTGTTTTGGATTTAGTTCACACATATCTGGCTAAGATTAAAAAAATGATTCATTTTTCATGCTGCTGTAATAAATGGTGAGAAATATAAATGACAAGAAATTCACATCAGGGACATCTACATGCTTCTAAGGAGTCCTAAATAATTCTGATAGAGATTGGAGCCTGTTGTAAATTGATTATCTAAATTATTTTCACTCCTTGGAAATGAATTCCAAGACTTTGGACTCTCCAAATTCATTCCTTGATTTTTTCTTTATTAATATGAAAATTCCTAAATACAACATCCCAACCTAGACAACCTGTTATAAAATCATGCTCCATGTTGTTTATTCATATTTTATTTTGACTTTTATTGTTTTTTAATGTTTCTAGGTTTTCTTTTAGAGTTTAAGATCTTTATGTCATTTGTTATTTTATCTCACTTTATATAATCTGGATGCCTAATGTGAGTGGAGGAGTGGCCTAGTGGTTAGGGTGGTGGACTTTGGTCCTGGGGAACTGAGGAACTAAGTTCCATTCCCACTTCAGGCACATGCAGCTCCTTGTGACTCTGGGCAAGTCACTTAACCCTTCATTGCCCCATATAAGCCGCATTGAGCCTGCCATGAGTGGGAAAGTGCGGGGTACAAATGTAACAAAAAAATAGTATAGGTAATACAACAAAATACCAAAATAATAAATAAAATGTGAAGAGTCACAGCAGAGTATACATTCCTCTAAAATGCTATTTTGGAAATGTTGCAAAATGAAGGGCCTTGTGTAATAAAAAATTTCTGCACAGTCATAGATCCATTAAAAGGTACATTTGGACCAACCTTTTATATACCTAGCTGAATGTCATCTTAAATTTTTAGTTCACATCACAAACAGTGACAACAAAGGGATAACAAAGAACCAAATTATTCCACTGCTGCATTTTGTCTCCCTTGCTTTACCTGTGATAGAGTAAAATTTGATTTCCATTAGTGGGATGGGAGAAGAGACTGGGGATATGGTCCTTGGAGGGGTTTTGTGCCTCAGTTTGAATTACAATCTATGAGGCTGTATATGTAAGTAGTCAGAACAAAGGCAACTTGCATCCAGAATAACATCAAACAGAGTAGATAGACTTTATGGTCCTAGTCTTAATAGTCTAGGTTACCTGGCAGACATCTCTTAACACACACTCTTGGTCAACTGTAATATTGAAAAATATTCTTTTAGACTGTGAAACTGGAGAGGAAAACTGAGATGAAAGTTAAGCATGTTAACATTTTCTTTCACTTTATGCATAAGACATCCAAAATACTAATGAGATTTATTCTGAAAATTACTTTATAATTGTGTTTTAACTGCACACTGACATTTAATAATGTCAGAGGTATTTTGCTTTAGGTAGAGTGATTCCAGTCTCTGTAGAAAATTAATTACCATTTCCTGAATAAACTATATTTTTTGATTGACCTAAGCAATGTTTCAAGGTTAGGCTACTTTCTGATATTTGAAAGGAGTCTTAGTTGAAGCGATCAATGATGATATGTAAATATATATGTGGACTCTGGGGTCTACTTACTAACTTGTGGTGAGGTTTAAAAGTTACCATGATTTAATGGTCAAATTTTATCCTCAGTCACTGCAAAACTTCTGTGGTAACTGCTGGAGACATTCAAAACAGTTTGCCATTCATTTAACACAGAGAATGGTTCTTTGTCAGGTGTTTACTGAATGGCAGATAATGCAATGCAGTTAGCTACACCCATTCAGGTGGCATTAACTACGCTGAATTTCCTGCTGCTCAGACAGATTAGGTAGGGTAAGTAGTCCACTACATTCCTATATTCCTCACTCATGATCCCTTCCACATTAGGTAGATGACACGGAAATACATGGAAATTGGCACACATTAAACCCCATATCTAATATATGTTGCTCGAAATTGTGCATGCCAAGTTGGGCATGTGCCTAATTTGCAAGCACATTTTAATTGAACAATGAGCCAATTAGTGCCAATAATTGGGTGCTAACAATCAATTATTGGTGCTAATTGGCAACAAATTAGAATTTATGTGCACATCTTTGTAGTCAGTATTCCATAAGGATGTGCATGTTAATTTTCCATGTGGATCATGGAACTCCCCGTATTCCTGGAAGTGTGGTCCAGGTTTGGTCCCTGCTGGTAATGGAGGACTCTGGAGGATCCAGCGTAGTGGGGAACACTGAGAGGCTGATTCCGGGTCAAATTATGACATCTGTGGCTCATCTGAGACCATCTTCATCACCTTCGGGGGAGTTAAAGATTGGGAATCCGACGGTGACGGAGGAGATGGGATCCAGAGCATTACCATCTGCAGCAGAGGTTCTGTCTGCCTCTTCGGTGTCTGTGGCTCCTCTGAAATCATTAGTGTTGGAAAACATGCAAAGGGGACTTAATTTGTGATTGTTAAATTTTCCCCAGACTTCAGTGAGAGTATTTTATACTTTCTCACAAACAGTATTGAAGTTTCCGGAGCCTGCTAGGTCACCCTTGCAGTGGATTTTCTATGTGACCCCTACTGAAAAAAAGATCTTCTGAACTTCCTGTGGATTTAAATACCCCAGATATATTGGAGTTATCAGATTCAGACAGAATAGTGACTACTACGGCTACACTTTTGGTGTCTTTTGATTTTCATTAAGACAGAGACTCAGTTTTGAGACTTTATTTTAAGACCTCTGATACTTCATTTATGGGTAAAAAACTGCAGTATTTTATAATGTCTCTAAATGGACACAATCTAGAAAAAATAAATTCTTGGAGTTACGTTCTTCTGTAATAGGATTAGAAACTACTTTCTAGCTTAGATTTCCTTGCAAATGTTATATTACTTATCAGAATGTCTGATATATTTTTTATGAACCTACTCAGTTGAGATTTTTTTCTTGAGGGAAAAGGAGTAATCTCTATTTGACCTCTCAGTATTTGAATGTTTAGAGTTACCATTTGTCAGGTCTATTTAACTGAAGAGAGGATTTCTTACTAATTGCCTCTTTACCTATTTCTTTAAAATATGCATCTTTCTATGGATTTGTCATTTTTGGATCTCTTGAACTAATGTGGACTGGGTTTAAAGTTAATTTTCTTCTCATTCTTTGAATGTATATTATGCAAATTCCTTGTTTAACAATCTGGATGTCTTGTCAAAGATTTATATCTTTGTTGTAAAATTGAAATGCAAATTAAAAAAACAAACAAACAGGAAAGTAGCTTACTAAAGAGGGCCCCCTGTATACAATGTTTATGCAGATTTGAAGGAACTTCTACAAAGGCATTTAAAGGCAACTCTATAACAGGGCACCCACATTTAGGTAGCACTTGAGCATGTAAATATACTGAATAATGTCACTTATGCCTGTTAACTCCCAAGTTCTATAAATGGTGCTGAAAATTGTGAGTGCAAATGTGGGTGTATGCCCAAGTTGCAAGTGCAATTTAATTGAATAATGAGCCAATTAGCACAGATAATTGGGCTCTAACAATCATCAGTGTTAATTGGAAACAATTAAAAGTTATGTGCATGTCCTGATCCATGCATTAATTTTACATGCAGCTGCAAAAAGGGGGTTTGGTCATGGGCAGATCTGGGAGTATTCCTGTAATTTATGTGTACTGTTATAGAATGCGGATGATTCCTCTGTACCTAATTTAGGCGCGAGGATTTACACCAGGGTTTAGTTGGTGTAAATGGTAGCGCTTACAGTTAGATGAGGTTCCTGGCACCAAGTACTATTCTTTAAACAGTACATACCTTTGAACGCAGTTTATAGAATAACACAGATCATTTTTTAATTGGCATGATTTTTTAGAGATGTTTAAATATCTCAAGGTCATTTATGTACAGGAAGCGAGTCTTTTTCAAATGAAGAAGAGCTCTGGAATGAGGAGGCATATGACAAAGTTAAGAGGGAATAGGCTTAGGAGTAATCTAAGGAAGTACTATTTCACAGAAAGGGTGGTGGAGGAGGCATAGAATGGCCTCCCGGTGGAGGTTGTGGAGTTGAGGACTGTTCCAGAATTTAAAAAGGCATGGGATAAGCATGTGGGATCACTTAGGAAAAGGAAGAGTTAAGGGTTACAGAGGATGGGCAGACTGGATGGGTCATATGGCCCTTATTTGCTGTCATGTTTCTATGTTTCTATGTTTAGCACCATTTATAGAATTCAGTCCTAAGTGTACACTTATCTTTGAAAGTAACCACAGTGCAACCAAATGCTATTCTGTAAGGGCGCACACAAGTGGTATTGTATGTAAATGCAAAGGAACGTGTACATAGGTGGAGCATGGATGGGGTATGGGAGGGGCTCCCACTTACACACATGACTTACAGAATGTTGTAAGTTATGAGTGTCCCTGCCGCATTAGATGCCTGCAGTTATGCCAGGTCTATGATACACCTGTGGTACATATATGTAAGACATGCTGATACTGGGTTATACTAGTATTCTATAGCAGGCATATAATAGCTGCCATAGCTTTCAGAGAACATGAGACCAAAATACAATCTCTGGTCAGTCTTTGTTTAAAACACTGACTGTTAGCAGCATTATCTGGATAGAGTGGTGAGCTACTGACACTGTGTAGACAGCAGCAATAACCAGGCACTCTGGGCCAGATTCTATATATGTCTCCTAAAAAATTTGCACAGTAAACATTTCCAACTAAGCGTATTCTATAAGCCACACCTTGATTTAGGCATGGTATATAGAATACGCTTAGTTGATATCCCAGCACCTAAATCTATGTGCCTCTATTTTCACCAATGAAAATGTGGTGTAGATCCCCGCCTAAAGATTTATGCGCACTGGGTCATATCCTATAACTTTGCATGTAAATTTAGGAATGCCCAGGAAACACCCATTTCCCCACCCATAACCATGCCCCGCTTTGCTTGTGCACTTTAGAATTTAGGCACAGTGTTACAGAATACGCGTAGCAATTTCTGCATGTAATTATTGCCAATTAGTGCTCAATATTGCTTGTTAACTGTTGTTAAATTGATATTAACCTATTAATTAACATCCATTAAAGTAATTTGTGCATAACCAATACTGTAATGCACATTAAAGGGCCCTTTTACCAAACTACGGTAAAAAGTGGTCTTTGCACATCCTTACGCAGGTCATTCCCACATGCTAAGGTCATTTTTACAATCAGGGTAAAAAGGCCAATTTTTCTATTCTCCATATTAATGGCCATGTGCTTATTTTCCTATTAGCACATGGCTATTAGCGCATGAATCCTTACCGTCACCTATTTTGTAGGTGGTACGTACTCACATGCTAAACCTGTGCTAGTCAGTTACTGCATGGTAATGCCCACGTGCTAACTGAATAGTGTAGAACATGCCTACTTTCTGTCCCCAGACCTGCCCCAGCATTAAAAAAAAAAAACAATTTTTTATGACACGGGTTGCGTGTGCACATCTAAAAATTACCATGGGATGCCTCAGCACACCTTGTGGGAAGGCATTATTTTCTGCAGTAAACAGGCATTAGTCCTTACTGCAGCTTAGTAAAAGGGCCCCCTAAATTTTGTTTTATTAAAATGAATGTGTGAAATGAACTCCCCCCCCCCAAAAAAAAAAAAAAAATCCTGAAAATTGCGGAAAAAGCCAACACTAATCAACAGCTCTAAAGAGTTTGTTTTGTACACTTCCATGATAGAAAGCTAGCTGGGGTAACACATCGATGACTCAAATTCACAAACAAGTGTGATTTTTCAGGACATCTGTAATGAATATTTATTACTTTTTTTAAAACAGTAACATATATGTATGTATGTTTACTTTACATGTTTCAAATATCCTGAAACATTGGTAATCGTTTACAGTTAAGCACTGTCTTCTGACACCCTTGATTTAGAAAATGTCTAAGCAATGTGTGGATTTTGATCGTTTTTGTTTGACTTCTGACCCTGCCTTTGAACTTTCCTGTGTTCTAGTACATTTTGCTCTCTTGCTTGGTAGTAACAATATTACTGGTGGCTACAGAGCTTTTTGGATTCCTTTAGGATAGATAATAAAATGGAATATGAATTCAAATTTAAAAAAATAATGTAGTTTCTACAGCATTATTTTTATTGGTAATATTCAAACACATCAATTTCCTGGCACAGAAGGTCTGATGATGTACTGAGTTGCACACAATGCTGGTGACTTTTCTGAAAAGTTTTTAAAGTTTTATAGAACCCAGGGGGCCTCTAAGTCAAAATCTGAACCTTAAACTGTCGTGGTTATATCACAAAATTGTACACGTAAATAATCCAATCAGTCTTTAACTCTGCAACTCATTAATCTTTCCTCTCCTCTGGCCCACTCTCTCTCTAATGGATATTGTGAAGAACACAAAATGAACTCTGTCTGAAAGCCAAATTAAAGTCATGATGTTTTCATGCTCCTTTTAAGTTGAAATAACTTCTTTTTTTAATAGGGAAGACAGCATCAGTGAAATAGAAGAATTCTGACTTAAAATATGATAGCTTGTAAGCTGAATGAATATTTCTAACTAGATTTATAGCAGCTGAAGCAAAACACTGGAGGATATAAAATACCTATAGCCAAATCAATCAGCTCATGGCAATGCTCTCTTTACTGAGATATGAAGCTCAGCACTGGCAAATCAAACTGCTCTCATCTAAGGTTGGTGAGGTTCAAGCACATTCTGTTTCAAAGAAAACTATGTTCTATGAAGTCTTCCAAAAGTCAATAGATCCATGAAGCATTAGACATCTTTTCTCATTTAAAAATCCCTATTATAAAAAGTAGACTGATACACATATATAAAAAAACAAAGAAATAATTTATTCAAACCAACATAAAAACAGTACCCGACGTGGCCACGTTTCGCCCTTAGGCTGCGTCAGGGGTAAAACTAAAAATCAGGGGTGATCAAAATACCCCTTCAACAAAAACTGTGCTTGTCAACAGACACTGCTCTGGGTCAAAGTATCGGTCTACTTTTTATAATAGATTTTTATGTAGCAAGTAGACTGTTGCCTTTTTTGTTTTCTTTTTATCATTTAAAAATCCTACTTTTAAACTTCTATTTTCAAAGTTTGTGTGAGCTACATACCTATAATACTACTGCAGGCATATTTGGAATACTGTCACTAATTACTTCATATATATACATGCTGGATCTGACTGATATGACTATTTATTAAGGATGAACATGTTGGAGTGGAGGAGTGGCCTAGTGGTTAGGGTGGTGGACTTTGGTCCTGAGGAACTGAATTCAATTCCTGGTACAGGCAGCTCCTTGTGACTCTGGGCAAGTCACTTAACCCTCCATTGCCTGCCGCATTGAGCCTGCCATGAGTGGGAAAGTGCGGGGTACAAATGTAACAAAAATAAATAAATTTTCAGAAGACTGGTAAAATGCAATGAATAAGGACATTTTTGTTCTTGTATCTGTAAATGAACTGAATGACCATAAGGATGGAATGAAGTGATTCATCTTTCATGTGTATTCATTTTTGCCACCATTGCATTGCAGCTTATGGAGCAACACAGAGCAGAACTGCTTTGGGAGAGAGAAAAGACAGAAGGATGAGTCACTTCTCCAATCACTTTTAAACTTTTTGATAAGCAGCTAAACAAGCCTAGTCTTGCCTCTTTTCTCCCAGATCCATCGCTAACGATGTCACCAGCTCAGTAGGAAACTGAAAGCAATAGCAGAGCACCATGTTCTTTCCTATATTCAGAGAGATAAAGTCAGAAAGAAAAGTGCTGATTTAAGAGTCTTTCTCTGTCCCCTATGCACATGTGCTAAGCCATGAATAGCTTATGAGGGCTACCATAAGTGTGATAGTATCTATCAGAGACCCTAAGTAGGGTGAGGTTCCAGTGTCACTTCTGTTCATCTCAGGGTTAAGTGGCTTGCCCAAAAGGCTGCAGTAGGATTTGAACCTAGGCTCTCTGGTTCTCAGTCTGCTACTTTTACCATTGAGCTACTCCTCCACCCCAGAGGCTACTTTGCATAAAAAAAACAAAACAAATGAATGCATCCAAATAACACAGACATGGCTCAGACAAGCCGATACTCAAAACTACCGTGATAAGCCAACAGTGCAGAAATCATACTGCCGGAACAGCACTGAAACCTAGCTTGCCAATGCTCAAAGGAAATGATATTCAAATTATATGTGCATTGTAAAGCGAAAGCAAGGAGGGGAATGTGCTTGGTGCATGCACAGAAGTATTTTGCAGTAAGCTCAGTTCCTGTGTGCTTGCACCTGGCAAATCTGACCATGAAACACACATTGGCGTCTGTTTTCTGTGCCTTTTCAATTTTTTAACTTGGAATGCTCATATTTAAATCAGGGGCATATCTGCGTGGGGCCACAGGGGCCTGGGCCCCCACAGATTTCGCCCTGGATCCCCCTACCGCTGCCAACCCTCACCCGCTGCCGTTGCTTACCTTTGCTGGTGGGGGACCCCAACCCCCGCCAGCTGAGGTCCGTTTCCACCTGCCACTGCCTTTAAAAATATTTCTTCAGCTGGCGGGGGACCCCAACCCCCGCCAGCCGACCCGAGGTCTTTAAAGTTCTTCTCTTCTTCATCCTCCATGGCCGTGCTGCTGTTGAAAGATGTTGAATCCAGTTCGGAGTTTGACAATATATATTTGCATACAACGGAAGCAGTGCACACAGATATGTATATTCATGGTGGATATCTTGAATACCAGACTAGCTTGGGATACCCAAGGACAAGGTTGAGAAATCCTGTGCTAAATGGAGTAGAAAAATGAGGAACAACATAAGAAGGACTTAGTTACCCTCAGAAATTTGGAAAACTAAAACAAAATGCCAAAAAATCTCTCTCTCTCTCTCTCTCTCTCTCTCTCTCTCTGTATATACAGAGAGAGAGAGAGAGAGAGAGAGAGAGAGAGAGAGAGAGAGAGAGAGAGAGAGAGAGAGAGAGAGAGAGAGAGATTTTTTTGGCATTTTGTTTTAGTTTTCCAAATTTTTGAGGGTAACTAAGTCCTTCTTATGTTGTTTCTCATTTTAATAGGTATATGGGGTAGAAATCCAAGGTAGCAGTACTTGATGGAGAGTAAAGTATCAATATGTGCCAGTCAGTAGAAGTGTGCATTCCTTAACATGCGTTTGGTTTGTCTGTATCCCATAAAAATGTAAGCAAAATCAATTTAATGCATATTAACTTACAAATTAGAACATAAGAATAACCATACTGGGTGAGAGCAATGGTCCATGTAACCCAGTATCCTGCTTCCAACAGTGGCCAATCCAGGCCACAAGTACTTGCCAGAAACCCAATTATTAGCATATTCCTATGCTACCAATCCCAGGGCATACAGTGGCTTCCCCCATGTCCATCTGAATAACAGACTATGGACTTTTCCTCCAGGAACTTGTCCAAACCATTTAAAAACCCAGACACGTTAACCGCTGTTATCACATCCTCCAGCAACGAGTTCTAGAGCTTAACTATTCTTTGAGTGAAAAAATATTGTTTTAAAAGTATTTCCATGTTTTAAAAGTATTTCCATATAATTTCATTGAGTGTCCCATGGTCCTTGTACTTTTTAAAAGACTGAAAAACGTCAATGCGTTAAAAGTTCTACCACATATTCAAAACTTTTCGTGAAAAATATGTAAAACAAACTGAGAAAATGACCACAAATTAAGAAAAAGAATTTAAAAATGAACTTTTTGTTTGGTGCATAGCAGAGGCCTATTAGTCAGGGTTAAATCTATTGACCACAAGGTAGAAAAACAGTGCTAAAAGATAGTGGTCAAAGCCAAAGGACTGCTAGAGTGCACAAGTAAATGTATAGAGACATTATCACGACTGGTGATATACCAGTAGTGATAATGTCTCTATACAGGCCACTAGTGTCACCTTATCTGGGTACTGTTTTTAACTCTGGGGGCTTTATCTCCAAAGTTATATTCTTCTAAATTTTGAATTTCTAACTACCTCATATAAATAAAGAATATAGCCCCCTGAAAAAGGCCATTTGGGGCAGTTTAACAAGGGCGACTTTGCATTTTTTTAAATCTGCATACTTTTTGATGTTTTTAGTCTGGCTGAGATGAAATGATGAGATGTTAATGATGCTTCCCCATGACTAATTAAAGGATGGGGATGACTCAGCATCATTAATAATGAGCAGTGACTCAGTCCAAAGCACTATGGAGCACACAGCAACACTTCATATAATTAATACAATTAAGCTGGCTCCAGACTGTGCATTACCCTGGAACAGTGATATAACCTTAGCAAAGCAAAAAATTTCACTATTGTACTCTAGAAGCTCAGGTTCTTTGTTGGTTTTGCTCTGGAAATAATTCACCAATTATTTTACTGTTTGGTAAACAATGAATTGACCAGTTATTTATTAGGATCTGCTATGAGTTATTTTGGAAAAGCAGAACACAATCTAAAAAAAAATAGCAGGAACTATTATTTCTGCAGAATTTTTAATCACAATGCTCATTGAACTTAGTGGTTTCTTTTTTTGTATGTTTATTCATATAATTCACAAATTTTGTCTCAGTATGACATAAGATTTTTACTTCATGCACTTTAAAACCTGAGCCATTAATGTCTGCTCATACAAATTTCTATTGGGATTTTCACAGCATGGAGATATTTAGGGTAATTCTTTAACCTATGTGCTCTTATTTACATGTATGTTATGGGCTAGATTCTATATTAAAAAATCAGAACCAAATCAAAATAAGCCTAGGTGAATAAGCCTAAATTTCCATGTGGTTTACAGAATATGCCAAGTGCCCGTCTGCACAACTAAAATTAGTCACGGGCAGTTACACCTAGTAAACCTTAGTGTAAATGCCGACGCCCAAATTATGCGTGGACTGGGTGTATTATATAACAATGTGCATAGATTTTAGAAGCACTCATGACCCGCCCATTCCATGCCCATGGCCATGCCCCCTTTTCAACTATGCGACTTAGAATTTACACACATCATTTTATAGAATATGCTTAGACAGTTCTGCACGTAAATTCTAATTAATGCCAATTAGTGTCAATAATTGCTTATTAAGTGGCAATTATTGATGCTGATTGGCTTGTTAACTAATTAAGTTGCCTGTGCTAATTCAGACTATGACTGGATTTGCATATGCAACTTAAGTCGCGTTATGTGGAATCCGGGGGAATACGTGTAAATTAATATTATCATGATATTATCATGTACATGCATGTGTGCACACTTACACACAAATATGCTAGTCTGATGCCTAAGTGCTATTCTGTATCAATGAGCATTGCTTGTATAACATGTAAGGGGGCATGCACAGTGGCAGAGCATTGGTAGGGCTCCCACTTACCTGCTGGTCTTAGGTGCTCACACTTACAGCAGCTCTAATGCTGGTAGTAAGTGTGAGCATCTAATGTTAGGCACATGTATACCGGGTTACACTAGTACTCTACAATCAGTGGTGGCCCTACCATTAGGCCACCTGAGGTGGGGGTCTCAGGCGGCACACTTGTGAGGCGGCATCGCCTGCTGCCCTTCCCACCCCAACCCCCTTCCCAAAATTACCCTTTTTTCTTTTCTTGTTTTTGAAAAGAAGGTGGCAGCAGCGGCTCCAATAGGCTGCCCTGCTGTCTGTCCTGGGCAGCCTGCCTCCAAGGAAACAAGAAATTAACCTTAGAGAGGCGGGCCATCAGTAGAGAGAAGGAGCCAGACCGGCGGCAGGGCAGCCTTTGGGAGTCGCTTTTGCCTCCTTCTTTTGAAAAATAAGAAAAGAATAGAAAAGGAAATTTTAGGGAAGGGGTTGGGGAGGGAAGGGCAGAGCAGGGGGGCAATAGTGGAGGAGACTGGGCGGCAGCTCATTTTCTGTCTCAGGTGTGCAGATTGTCTTCTACCACCTCTGTCTACAATGGAACCTAGGCACCTGGCTTCCTTTATAAAATAGACTCCTACCACTTACCCTTGGGGCATCTAAATGGAGGCACTCAGATATAGAATTGCCCCCAATGAGGTTAATTCACTAAAGAATTGACTAGATTTAGGTGCTAGGAAAGTGCCTATTTGAAGCCTATTCTATGAAGAAAAGCAAGTGCCTACCTTTCAATATAGAATATTAGCATAAGTCCTTACATGTACCTAATTTGCAGGCACAAATGTAAAGGATTGCACCTAGATTGCAAAAGAATGTTAAAATCTATGTGTGCAAGTGTATTGCACCCATATTCCACCCATACTCCATCCACCGTGAATTCCCACTTGCAAAGTACATGCCATCACATATGGGTGCATACTTATAGAATACCACGTAGCCAGAAAATGATCATTTGTACATATATGTGTTCACATATGGGAGTTATTCTCTACAAGTCACCTAAAGTTAGGTGTCAGGATGCTACAAGCAAAGTAAGAATTCTATACCGGTAATCATATAAGCCGCTCTTCGCTAGCAGTTACTGCATGGTAAAACCACATGTTAAGTGCTTAGGACTAGATTCTATAATCACACTGAAAAATTTGGCGCCAAAATGAAATTCACGTAAGCACATTCTATAAAGTACGCCTCAATTTTGGTGTACTTAATAGAATAAGCCTAAATTTCCACTTGGTTTATAGAATATACTGAGCACCCCTATGTGTCACTAAATTTAGTCGTGGGCAATTACACCAGATAAAACCTGGTGTAAATGCTAATGTCTAAATTAGGCACAGACTGGGTGTATACTATAACAACATGCATAGATTTTAGAAACTTCCATCACCCTCCTTTTCAATACGCGACTTAGAACTTACGTGCAGCATGTTATAGAATAGGCCTAGACAGTTCTGTGCATAAATTCTAATTAATGCCAATTAGTGTCATAATTGCTTGTTCATTGGCAATTATCAGCACTGGTTGGCTTGTTAACCAATTAGATTATGCGCACTGTTATAGCATACGCTTTGATTTCCACACGGAAATCTCAGCACAATATATAGAATCTGAGGGTTAATGTAGTTTAGTAGAAAGGGTACACACACATGTATACATTGTTTGCTGTTTATTCATGACCTTGATATATTTTAATTCATGTACATGTTAAAGTGGTTTACAACATCAATAAACTTGGATGTCAACCCATTCCTGGAGGCTCAGTGTGCTGTTTTTGCTTGGTTTTACAATGTCAAACAGTAAAAAAAAAGAGAGAGAGAGAGAGAAATCAGAGAAAGAAGGTAGGTGCTAGTGCCCCCATATATTACAGGACCTAGTCAGTGCTCTCCAAGCATCTCCCTAAAAACATATACCTTGAAAGAAACCTTAAATCTTAAGGTGAACTCTAATCGACTACTTTTTTTGAAGGCTTGAATAAACATGTGGATACAGGTGAGCCGTCAATATTGTGTATCTGGATTTTCAAAAGGCATTTGACATGAATGACTCCTGAGGAAATTAGAAAGTCATGGGGTAGAAGGTAATTTCCTATTGTGGATTAAGAACTGGTTAAAACATAGAAAACAGAGAAAAGGGTTAAATGGTCAGTATTCTCAATGAAAAGTGTAGATAGTGGGGAGTCTGTGCTGGAATCACTACTTTTTAACATATTTATAAATGATCTAGAGATTGGAATGACTAATGAGGGAATTAAATTTGCCGAATATGGTGGTCATACTTTTACTTTTGGGAACCCTAGTCAATTGAGATTGTTTCTAGATTCAAAGAAATGGAACCTTTTCTATCCAAGTTCCTAACTGACTTGATTTCTTTTGTTGGAATAATGGTTTAGTTTATAAATACATTGCCAACCCACTTTCCTTGATAATTCTGTGAATTAATGGTAGCAGTTCCTCTATTTGGCGTAGGTCTCTCCATTTACTTTGCTAGGGGTTGATTTTCTAATTTTAGTTGAATTTCCTGTAGTGTCGTATTTCCTTTCATTTATTTCTATTTTTCTGAACAAAGATGTTGACTTTGTGTTGTATATGTTTGTAAAATGATAAATAAATAAATTTGCTGATGACACAAAGTTACTGAAAGTTGTTTAATCGCAAAGAGTATTGTGAGGAATTTCAAGAAGACCTTACGAGACTGGGCAACCAAATGGCAGATGACATTTAACGTGAGCAAGTGCAAAGTGATGCATGTGGGAAAGAGGAACATAAACTATAACTTCGTGATGCAAGGTTCCACATTAGTACTCACCACCCAGAAAAAGGATATAGGTGTCATTGTTGATGATACGTTTAAACCCTCTGTTCAGTGCGCAGCGACAGCTAAGAAAGCAAATAGAATGTTAGGAATTATTATAAAAGGAATGGAAAACAAAAATGAGAATGATATAATACTTTTGTATCACTCCATGATGTGACTGCACCTTAAGTACTGTGTGCAATTCTGGTCACTGCATCTCAAAAATGATATAGGGGCTCATTTATAAAACAGAAAAAGGTCCAAAGAGTGGCACAAATTGGCAGATAGATGTTTTTATTGCAAAAACATCCAAATCGCTGTTTTGAAACTCGAGGAAGTTACATGGAAATACTTTTAAAACAAATAGGAGGAAATATTTTTTCACTCAATGAATAGTTAAGCTCTGGAACTCTTTGCAGGAGGATGTGGTAACAGCGATTAGCGTATCTGGGGTTAAAAAAGGTTTGGACAAATTCCTGGAGGAAAAGTCCATAGTCTGCTGTTGAGACAGATATGGGAAGCAACTGCTTACCCTGGGATTTGTAGTATGGAGTGTTTCCACGATTTGGGTTTCTGCCAAGTACTTGTGACCTGGCTTGGACACTGTTTGGAAAACAGGATACTGGGCTAGATGGACCACTGGTCTGACCCAGTATGGCTACTCTTATGTTCTTATTTGTAAGATGTTTTTCTATGCAGTTTGTCTGCACTGTGGTCAAATCAGAAGGGGGGGGGGGGGTGTCGGGGTGGGATTTGGTTGTTCTCATAATTTGGATGTTTTTTCTGCCATAATGGAACAAAACAAAAACATCCAAGGCTAAAAGTTGGATGTTTTGGTTCGGACCTGTTTCAATCATGACTTGTGGGTTCTTTACTAAGGTGAGCTAGTGTTTTTAGCTCGCACTAAAAATCAGCTGGTGTAAACACTGAAACACCCATTATATTTCTATAGACATCTCGGTGTTTAACATCAGCAATATTTTCCATAGTGTTCATTTTTGCTCAGTGGTGTAACTTATTGATCAACAGTGTGCCAGCTGGATGTCTCTCTCTGAATCAGTTTCCTCTATTTTTTTCAATGGGTCCTTAGGTTCTTTGGTTCTGATAGTTTCTAAATAAATGAGTACAGGGATTAACAAGTCCTGCACTGATGGGTCTCCTCATCTCCTCCCAAGAGAAGAAGGAGGGCTACAGTAAGGCTGCCAACTGGAGCCAGATTTGCAGTACAGGATTGATTCAGTCCTGGGTTTACCCTGTTTCATGTATAGACTTGTAGTTCTGAGTTCCCCATTGCATTCCCTAAGAAAAGCAAGGCTACAAGTCTCAACATGCACTGGGGTTAACCCAGGCCTGGATCAACCCTGTCCTGCAAATCTGGATCTATTTGGGAGTGAGGCTTACATAAATTATCCAGCATCCTTAAGGGCAAGGCACTATGGGAAAACTGTCAGTTTTAGTGAAACTGTTAAATTATAACCACTGATTAGTACAGTCCACATGAGTTTTATCTCTGTTACACAAGCAGGGCATGCTATGTCTCATGCACTTTGAGTTTCAAATTAAATACAAATCTGCTCCACGTTTGTACTTAATTACTGTAAAAGGCAGCAACTAAAAGTTGATATTTAATTAAAATGTTAATAGCATAAGCATGAAAAGTGTACTTTAACATTTCATTTTCTTTTTGTCATTCTTTTTAACCTGTACTGTGAATTTTGTGTTCCTGAGAAGTGTCAGCGGGGAACATAACCTTGTGTTTCAGTAGAGAAAAGGTGTACATTAAATAGCAGTGAAAGCTTTCCTATACTACTCTACCACGGAGCCTGAAGGCTCCCCCAGGGCTGCCGAGAGACGAAGCTGGACCTGGGGCATACAATCTTCAGGGCCCTGCCGCTGCTCCTCCCGCTGCCACTTCCACTACCACCACCACTGCTCCCGCTCTCCTGCCACTGCCACCACCTCCTGCAGCAGCGAATGAGAGAGTGTTCTGCCGGCTACAGGTCATTCTTTCTGTCATGTCCTGCTGCCTGTGTAATAACTTCCTGTTTCCACGTAGGCAGGGCATGTCAGGAAGAAAGACCTGTGGCTGGCAGAGCAGTCTCTTTTGATCGCTGGCGCTGGGCCCTCCTTGGAGGACCGGTCTGGGGAATCTTGCCTCCCCTGACTCCCCCTCTCAGTGGTCCTGCGCACCCCTCTAGGATTCAAGGAGAGTTCATTCTCTACCAGTATTCAGTACAGCCTATCTGCTGCAGAGATGCCAAGTTACCCAGTTCCAGGCTGGAGATTTGGGACAGTCCTGGATTTCTGACCACCTTTTCCTGGTGCATTATGGGTCTTGCAACACTGATTTTGAGGACAGGATCAGGCACTACAAATCTCACACTGCTTTGGGATGTAAATTCAAAACCAGGTCTGGACAAACATCTGTAGCCTGAAACTGGGTAACTTGACATCTCTGTTGCTGTGTTCTGTGTTCCACAAATCTTAGTGTAATACTAGTAAAAAAGGCCCGTTTCTGACAAATGAAACGGGTGCTAGCAAGGTTTTTCTCGGAGTGTGTATGTTTGATAGAGTGTGTGTAAGATAGACTGTGTGAGACAAAGGGAATGTTCGAGTGTGTGTGTGTGACTTGCAAGGAGCCCTGCACCCAGCTGACCTTGTTAATCACCCAGGGCAACCACTCCAGGTGCCAAACCGGATATCTCTGCCACCTCAAGTTTCCAGCTGGAGGCTTCAATTAGAACCTCGGAGGTGCCTTTTATATATAGAGATTAGTCAGAGAAAACTGTGGCATAGACACTGATTAGAGGGAAAGACCACCAGCTTATTTCACACTGCCCACCAGATTTCAGTTGTTAGGTCCTAGGACTGAAAGATGCAGCAATCTTCATGGCAAAACAGTCATTCTTTGCCTGGGATTTAACTTTTATTTTCAATTAAATGATTTTATTATCGCCCAATAAGTGGAGCATTTCAGAACTTTTCATTAACATTTATGAGATTTACACATGGCCAGTTACAAACCACAGTATTTCAATTTGTTAAACATGAGCACTGTAACTCCAATAAGAATTATGTAGCAGCAATTTGGTTTTAATGCAGTTGAATATAACGCCGCATTGGAACACAATGATGTATTCAGAGTATAAATTCTACCATATTGTTACCCCTAGATTATCTTACTTATCACTTTAATGGATAATTTTACCTCAAAAAGTAGCTGAATTATCCTGCCCATAGATGTGTGTGTCAGTGGCATAGCCAAGGGAGGGCCTGGGTGGGCCCAGGCCCACCAACTTTGGGCTCAGGCCCACCTAGTAGCAGCACACCTATGATGTGGATGGCAGGGATCCCAAAGCCCCACCAGCTGAAAACTCCCAACAGCTGTCCCTCCTGCGTACCTTGTAAACAGCAGATCTTTGCTTGCAGCGAGCAGCAACTGATACATACTGCTCGCACCGGCCCCACCACCTTCTCTCTGATGTATTCCCGCCTATGTGGAAACAAGAAGTTGCATCAGGGAAGGCTGTGGGGGCCAACATGAGCAGTGTGTATTAGTTGCTTCTCACTGCCAGTGAAAATCTTCTATTTAAAAGGTATGCGGGGGAGAGGGGATGTTTGAGAGATCATATGGCATGCAGGCGAGAAAGAGACCAAATGACTTGTGGGACAGGGCAGAGTTCTTCTGCCCACCCATTTTGGGCCTAGGCCCACCCAAAATTGGGTGTCTGACTACGCCCCTGGTGCATGTGTTGGCTTCCTCCTGATTTCTTTGGTAAGGTCTATGTAGATCATAGCATTATAGAATGGCCTGCAGCCAGATGCACAAAGAAATCCTAATTGGCCCCATTTAATGTCAATAATTGGTCGTTATTGGCCTATTTTTGCTCACTAGTGGCTTGTTAACCTATTAAATTGTGTGTGCATCTCAGGATAGCACCCAAATTCAGGCATCCAAATCTGGGTGCCATACATAGAATCCGGAGGATAATCTTGTCACAGTCCTACCGTGACTCCAGGACTGGTGCCGTTCACCAGTGCTGGACGCCGGGAGAAGTGCTCTCTCTCTCTGATGCTTCTGGAAGTGGCTCAGGGTCCGAGCAGGCATGTCTCTGGCATGTCCCAGCCACACTCATGTCAGACGCTGAAACTAATGTTGTCTTGGTGGGGCATTTAACTTTGCTGGACTGAAGCTTTGGTGCTTTTGCGGCGTTGGCTGCCTATAGTCATTGCTTTGCCTTCTGTGGGTTCCTGAGACACTTTCAGCTTTCAACCTGTGTGAACAAATTCCTCAGACACCTCCAGCTTTCAGCCTGTGAATGGGTTCCTGAAGTGCTGCCAGCTTCTGTGTGAGAGTTTGTTCCTGAAACACTTCCAGCTTCTATGTGTGAGTGGGTTCATGAGACATTCCCACCTTGTGTGTGTGAGTGGGTTCCTGAGACGCTGCCAGCTTTTGTGTGTGAGCAAATTTCTGAGATGATTCCAGCTTCTGTGTGTGAGTAGGTTCATGAGACACTTCTAGCTTCTGTGTGTGTGAGTGGGTTCCTGAGATGCTTCCAGCTTCTGTGTGTGAGTGGGTTCTTGACACCCATGCTTCCACCTTCTGTATGTGAATGGATTCCTGAGACACTGCCAGCTTCTGTGTGTGAGTAGGTTCATGAGACACTTCTAGCTTCTGTGTGTGTGAGTGGGTTTCTGAGATGATTCCAGCTTCTGTGTGTGTGAGTGGGCTCCTGACACCCATGCTTTCAGCTTCTGTGTGTGAGTAGTTTTGTGACAGCCATGCTTCTAGCTTCTGTGTGTGAGTAGGTTCATGAGACACTTCTAGCTTCTGTGTGTGTGAGTTTGTTCCTGAGATGCTTCCAGCTTCTGTATGTGAATAGATTCCTGAGACGCTTCCATCTACTGCGTGTGAGTGGGTTCTTGAGATGATTCTAGCTTCTTTGTGTGAGTGGGTTCCTGAGATGCTTCCAGCTTCTGTGTGTGTGTGAGCGGGTTCCTGAGAGGCTTCCAGCTTCTCTGTATGAGAGGGTTCCTAAGACGCTTTCAGCTCTGTGTATGTGTGGACTCCTGAGATGCTTTCCAGCTTCTGTGCTTGAGCCAGTCTTATTTTTGAATCACTGAGGCACTGCCTCATTCCTACTAGCTCCTACCCAGCTTTGCTCTTGAGCTGATTAGATGCTGCCTTGCTGGTTCCTGTAACCTGTGCCCTGCCTTGCTGCAGTGGTGTAGCCAGATGGCCAATTTTGGGTGGGCCTGAGCCGAAGGTGGGTGGGCATGGAATTCACCCTCCCCCCAGTCCCCCTCCAGTTTGCTTCTCTCTCCAACCCTCCCTACCCACAAACCCCAAATATTAAATACTTGAGCTGGTGGAGATCCCCAAATCCTGCCAGCTGAAGATTTCCTCCTCCTCCTTGAGCAACCAGCACTCTTCCTAACAGCAGCTAGCAGCACTTGCCTTAAACTGATGTTGCTGCCTGCAGGCCGTGCATGCTCAGTGCTTTTGCATGTGTGAAAACTGAGCATGTGCAGAAGGGCCAGTTTCAGCATCAACTCAAGGCAAGTGCTGCTGGCTGACATTTGGAAGAGCAAAGGCTGCCCAAGGAGAGAAATAGTCACTTATAAAATTGTCCACATGTATACATGCATAAAAGTATATACAGTTGACTCTAATTCGAAATACCAACTGTATCACCTGGAACGATTCTGCCCTCTCATTGTACAGTACCGTTATCATCATATCTAGGTTCTATATACCTTTGACATAATTCCTCACATTATATATTTTTTTATGCATTTATACCCCACATTTTCCAGTACAATTTCAAGTTCAATGTGGCTAACAAGCTAAAAAGAAGTCATTACAAAGTATGAAACAAAATAAACCCACACTTATCAATAAGGAAAGAACCATAAATATATATAAAGAATTCAATTATAAAGCATAATGGAGAAAATGGAAGGGGGGATTAGGCACCAGGATCAATTGACAGAACCTTTTTGAAAAGGAAAGATTTCAAAAACTATGGAAAAACCAAATAATCATGTTGGGATCTTATATTTTTCTGCAAGGAATTCCACCATTTAGTACCTTGGTTTATATATTACCTTATCATCATGCCTGATCATGCCTCAACTTAATCCTCTTATTGAACTATCTGTCTCTAATGCCATCCTCTCTCACTGTCAGTCCACTAAGATGAATTGTCTATAATGTCTAATCTTTAAAATGTAACCTTGTTCCTTTCAATACTTATATGTTAGCCACATTGAACCAAACCTGTTTGGAAACTGTGGGATATAAATGCTATTATAAATAAAAGAAATAAATACCATTGATGCATAGTGCATACTTTTAAGCAGTATACATGTACCATTCCTGAGGCACAGGCTGGCCAGAACTGGGGCAAGTTTGTGAAATATACACATGTAGCCTCTAAACATAAATGGAAAAGTTATGCATGGAGCAAATATAGCATGGTCTGGAAACTTTGGAGGAGGCTATTTCATAAAGGCCTGTATGTTACTTTTCATAAAGTAAGAGCAACATATACACCTTTGTGCCTTCACAATCTTGATGCTTTGTTATAAAATTTCCTGTCACAAGATCAATTTGCCTACACTCTTTTTTTTTCTTAAACACACATTCTAGTGGGAGCTCCTGTTGCTGACAGTTGTTTTTTTTTTTTTCATCTGTCTGTCTGTCTCTCCATATGGATGTTTGTTTGGACTTACAAAGTTGGAAGTGGAGGGAGAAGAGAAATAGAAGATGAGAGAATGTGGAACAGGAAAGAGAAGGACGACATACTGTACCCCTTTACACACAAACACACACACACACACACACACATACTGCACAACTCCATCCACATGCCTCTTGCATCTCTAACCTCTTCAGGTTCATCATACAGCAAGCCATGTCTGCCAGCAAAGAAAGGGGAAATGGAGGGGCATAATCAAAAGGGGCGCCCAAGTTTTCCTGAGGACGTCCTCGCAGGACGTTCCCACAAAGGGGCGGGGAAACCCGTATTATCGAAACAAGATGGGCATCCATCTTTTGTTTCGATAATATGGTTGGGGACGCCCAAATCTCAACATTTAGGTCGACCTTAGAGATGGTCATCCTTAGAGATGGTTGTCCCCGATTTTTGGCAATAATGGAAAACGAGGACGCCCATCTCAGAAATGACCAAATCCAAGCCATTTGATCATGGGAGGAGTCAGCACTCATAGCGCACTGGTCTCCTCACATGCCAGGACAGCAACCGGGCACCCTAGGGGGCACTGCAGTTGACTTCACAAATTGCTCCCAGTTGCATAGCTCCCTTATCTTGTGTGCTGAGCCCCCCAAAACCCACTCCCCATAACTGTACACCACTACCATAGCCCTAAGGGGCATCTACATGTGGGTACAGTGGGCTTGTGGTGGGTTTTGGAGGGCTCACATTTACCACCACAAGTGTAACAGGTAGGGGGGGATGGGCCTGGGTCCGCCTGCCTGAAGTGCATTGCAGTACCCCCTAAAACTGCTCCTGGGACCTGCATACTGCTGTCATGGAGCTGGGTATGACATTTCATGCTGGCAAAAAATATTTAAAAGTTTTTTTAGGGTGGGAGGGGGTTGTTGACCACTGGGGGAGTAAGGGGAGGTCATCCCTGATTCCCTCTGGTGGATATCTGGTCAGTTCAGGCACCTTTTTGAGGCTTGGTCGTAACAAAAAATGGACCAAGTAAAGAGGGGCATAATTGAACGAAAACGTCTATCTCCATGGGCGTTTATCTCCGAGAACGGGTCCGTGAAGGGGCGGACCGAAACGTATTTTCGAAAAAAATAGACGTCCATGTTTTATTCGACAATTTGTGAGCTGGGCGTTTTTGTTTTTCAGCGATAATGGAAAATGAAAGCGCCCAGCTCAAAAACGAATAAATCCAAGACATTTGTTCATGAAAGGGGCCAGGATTCGTAGTGCACTGGTCCCCCTCACATGCCAGGACACCAACCAGGCATCCTAGGGGGCACTTTTACAAAAAAAAACAACTGCTCCAGGGACCTGCATACTGCTGCCAGGGAGGTGGGTATGACATTTGAGAGTGAAAATAAAAAGTTGTGAAACATCATTTTTTGTGGTGGGAGGTGGTTAGTGACCACTGGGGGAGTCAGGGGAGGTCATCCACGATTCCCTCTGGTGGTAATCTGGTCATTTAGGGCACTTTTTGGGGCCTTGTTTGTGAAAAAACAGGGTCCAGGAAAAGTGCCCTAAATTCTAGGTACAAACGCATACTTTTTTTCCATTATCGGCGAAAGGCGCCCATCTCTCCTCGGCCGATAACCACACCCCAGTTCCACCTTTGCCACTCCTCCGACACGCCCCCGTCAACTTTGTACGCTTCCGCGATGGAGTGCAGTTGAAAACGTCCAAAATCGGCTTTCCATTATACCGATTTATTTGTTTTTGTGAGATAAACGTCTATCTCCCGATTTGGGTCGAAATCTAGGCGTTTTTCTCTGTCAATTATAAGGTGGAAAGTCACCCAAGTGCTTGTCAGGGACGTCCTTCTTTTTTCCATTATCGGTCGAGGACACCCATGTGTTAGGCATGCCCCAGTCCTGCCTTCGCTATGCTTCCGACACGCCCCCGTGAACTTTTGTCATGTCCATGACAGAAAGCAGTTGAGGACGCCCCAAATTGACTTTTGATTATGCCGATTTGGGTGACCCTGGGAGAAGGACACCCATCTCCCAATTTGTGTCGAAAGATGGGCGCCCTTCTCTTTCGAAAATAAGCCTGATAGTGTGAATGTTCCAATTTGTTATTATTGTTTAAAGGACTAATGTATGCTTCTTTTTATCTTTCTTGAGTTCTGATTTATGATAACAGCCTTTCTGGTATTAATGTGAAAAGAACTTAAGTTTGTTCAAAACAGCTATTTCATAGTTTGATTTAAGTGCTAAATTTCAGCACACAGATTGAACACTTTGTCAAATGACACTCACTAAAGTACTTCTCCAAGTGTGTAATTGAAATATTTAAATTAGTACTGATAAGACACTGCAAGACATCCAATACTATTCCAAAAGTACTGTGGCAAACTTTCCAAATTTCTTGTTGAAAAGAACTTTGCAAGACAGTCTGACTGAGGCATCCTTGTAACACTGATATTTAAAAAAAAAACTTGTTTCTACTGTTAATTAGCATAAACATGTAGTTATTTTCTGTGGAAGAAATGTCAAACTGTGCCACAGTCCACCAGGACATGTATACCCATAAAACATTTTCTGGTTGACAAGTGAAATTTCTCAGGATACTTTCTCTGGATGCTGTGGAAAACATTTCAGATTTAGCCTTGAAATGTTTCCAATCTGTGTAGAGAATAGTGTCTACAGTGTTTTAATGGTTAAGACAATTAGAGGTTCTGACTCCTGAAGAATAAACATGCATTAAAAAACACTCATACAGATCATGAATGTATTTTTTCTTGTAACTGCCTCAGTTCTGGAAGTTTTGAAACTATGATCTTTACTAGTTGAATAAAAAAGATATGAGCTTTTAAGCCCACATAGATTCGCATAGGTTACATCCAATGAACTTGTGTGGGTTTGAAATCTCATGTTATTTTACATAATATTTATCAATCACCTTTTCAATAAAGCGTTTGCATAAGACAATGTAAAACAGTATAGTAATAGTAAATTGTAAACATAAAAAATATAAATGGCATATTGTACCACAATAGAAATATGTAAACACAAATAAATAATGATATAACCACCAGGATTCAATTACAGTGAACCAGTCTAGACCACCAATGTCTTCTAACGATTCAGAAAACAACAACTCTACCAACACAAACACACTTTCTAATCCCCCGGGTGAGCAATCTTGGTCCTCGAGGACCTCAACCCAATTAGATTTTCAGGATTTCCCCTATAAATATGCATGAGATCTATTTGCATACAATAGAGGCAATGCATGCAAAAAGATCTCATGCATATTCATTTTTCTCACATTAAGCATACATTAGCTCTTAACACGGTTTAGTAAAAGTGCTCTTAAGTGAACTCTGTTTGACCCCTGCCACCTCTAGTGGTAGGAGATAGGAGTTTTGAGAAAAAGCGTGGCTAATATACTGAAATATAGGAATGAAGCTAAAGACAAACTCTGTACATATGTTTATTTATTTAATTTTTTTATGGAAAAGATTTATTCCACATGTTCCTAATATAATCGGTGGCTCACAAATACGCATTTATAATAAAAATAAATAATTTAAAAACATACACAATATAAAGGCTCCTTTTTACAAAGTGACGCTACCGACTAGCGTTCACCAGGGGCATAGCCAGACAACAGATTTTGGGTGGGCCTAGGCAAGAAGTGGGTGGGCACTAAGTGTTCTCTCCCCCCCACCACCAAAAAAATAAGCTCAGCTGGTGGAAAAACGCTTCTTTCCACCTTGGCAATCTGCAGCAGGCATGCACTGAAAACTGAGCATGCGCAGGTACTGGTAACATGGAGAGCAGCGTTTTCATTACCATCAGGGGGAAGTTTTCAGCTGGCAGAGCTTGGGATCTCCACCAGCTACCGCTATCTTAGCACTCAATCCTGGAACGGACTGCCCCAAGTGGTCAAATTCACCCCAGATCACCCGACATTTAAGAAGCGGCTCAAGACCTTCCTTTTCGGTAGAGCATATGCTGTGGGCCCTCCTGGTGTTACATCCCTCTGAGCCACGGCAGCCACATCGACAAATTTTCACCTTCCCCTCTTTCCCTCTCCCTCCTGTTGTTCCTCTTTCCCTTCTCTGACGCTAATTCCTGTATTTTGTATTAATGTTGTTTAATAAACTATTGTACGCTACATTGAGCCTGTCCATGGGCGGGAATAATGTGGGATATAAATGCCATAAATAAATAAATAAATAAATAAATAAATATGTCTACTGTTAGGTGGGCCTGAGCCCTAAGTGGGTGGGCCCCGGCCCACCCAGGCCCACCTGTAGCTACGCCACTGGAGTGCACTGAATGCAAAAAAGCCCATGGGAACTGAATGGTCTTCTTTGCATTCAGTGTGCCACTAATATTTACAAATAGTGTTCCAAAATAAAATTAATAACTTACTTTTCTGGTCTCTCAGATTAATTGATAATAAAGCTGCAGTGCTCCTTAGAGGAAGGGTCAGAACACACTAATCACCAAAAAGCTTGTTGAAATAATATTGTTGAAGTTCAATTGGATACTTACTAAATGGCCTTGCCCTATTATAATTAAAACTGACTTTAAATCCATTAGTAAAAATTCTGGTTTAGCGCAAATACATTGGAGCCTGCTCATGGGCGTAGAACGCAGGGCTGACGCAACCCAGTTGCAGGCAGCTCTCAGTTCCCCCTGCCCACCCTCAGCTTCCCGACAGCCCTCCTTTCCGTTCCTGCCACCCTGCATTTAAACCTTTTACTTTAAGACGCAGCAACGCCAGTAAAAAAAACAGCACAGCAGGCTCGCCTCCAGCCTTTCCCTTCCCTCTCAGTGTTTCACCTTCCACTGATGATGTATTTCCTGTTTACGCAAGGGTGGGACACTGAGAGGGAAGGGAAAGGCTGGAGGGAAGCCTGTTGTGCTGTTTTTTTCACAGCCGTCACTGCGACTTAAAGTAAAAGGTTTAAACACAGGGCGGCAGGAACGGAGAGGAGGGCTGTCAGAGAGCTGAGGGTGGGAGGTGGGGCTGGGTTGGAATATTCGGGGACTGAAAAGGGGGGGCTGAGGCAAGTCACTGGACATGGATGGGAGGGGCGGGCAGAGGAGAATTGCTGGAACTTGGATGGGAGGGGAGGGCAGGAGAGAGAGAGAGGAAAAATTGCTGGACATGGATGGGAGGCGTAGAGGAGAATCGCTGGACATGGATGGGAGGAGAGGGCAGGGGAGAGAAGAGAAATTGCTGGACATAGATGGATGGAGGTGAGGGAAGACAGGCAGGAGATGCACATGGATGGAGGGGAGGGAAGAGAGGAGAAATGTTGGACAAGGATGGAGGGAAGGAAAGACAAAGGAAGGAGATGCACATGGATGGAGGGGCAGGGAGAGAGGAGAAATGCTGGACATGGATGGCGGGGAAGGAAGACAGAGGAAGTAGATGTACATGGATGGAGGGGAGAGGAGTGAGGAGAAATGACAGATATGGATGGAGGGAAAACTTCTGAATTTAAGGGCTGGATCAGAACACTTTGAGGGCAGATGCTGAAACTGGAGGAAGGATAGGGACAGGGTTACAGATGGTAGACGGGATGCATAAGGACATAGGAGGATGGTGGACGTGATGAGAGAAAAAATATCAAATGGAAAGAAGACACTGCATAAAACAGAAGACACTGGGACCAAAGCGAATAGAAAAACTAAATGCTCAGACAACAAAGGTAGAAAAAAGTATTTTATTCAGAATTTATTAATTGGAATATGTCAGCTTTTGAAAATGTGCATCTCTGATATTTTGCATGTAAGTTTCAATTTATCTAGTATTGCTGCATACCGCGTCTGACTTCTTGAGGTAACTTTCCAGTTCAGTATTTTGCCTTCATATTTTTTGATTTCTAGTTCCTTATGTCACATCTGTTTTTTCATGTGTTTTTCATGTGTGATCAAAGTGCAGTATTCTGCTAGCGTGTAGAATTTGCAGTTCTTTTTGTTTTTTTTCACTAGTGTTATTGGTGTTTTAGAGCCTGGTGTAATTACAGTGCTGCCTTTCCATGCATAAGGTTGTAGCTCGTCCTTGTCCTTGGAATTAGTGCTGTTATGGTTTGGTAAGGTTATGAGTGTGTTTTTGCACAGGTTTGTGTATAGTGTTTTGCAGTGGAGAGATTGTGTGTTGGCCTTACTGAGGTGGCACCAAAAAGGGTTTTAGAGCCTAAATCATGACACACTACCTCTTGAAGGATCTACATATAGAGCCTATGCATTTCTAAGGTCAACACTGGCATGGTATAGGAAAGAGGGTGGGGAAATACTACTGCAGAGGAAGAGGGAGTGCTGGGTAAGGAGGAAAGATGGAAGGAAGGGAGAAAGAAATGGCTTTTTTGGGAATAACCATAATGAATATGTATGATGTATTCAAATGAATATGCTAATATACCCCGCCCCATCCTTTGCCCCCCACAAATGAAACAGTCAAACTATGCCCATGAGTCTGCTGAGTTATTCAGCCTTCCAGAATAATCTGGTCCTGGCCTTGGTCCCTCAACCACAGGGCAAGCATTGTGCAGCCACCTAATCCTATATACAAACGTGGAGGAGTGGCCTAGTGGTTAGGGTGGTGGACTTTGGTCCTGAGGATCTGAGTTCAATTCCCACTTCAGGCACAGGCAGCTCCTTGTGACTCTGGGCAAGTCACTTAACTCTCCATTGCCCCATATAAGCCACATTGAGTCTGCCATAAGTGGGAAAGCAAAGGGTACAAATGTAACAAAAAAAAATATTAAGCATCCTGGAGACCTGATAGAAGGAGAATAATCAATGGGATACTGTGATACCAGAATACCAATTATACCAAAACACTAGAGTTGATCAATTTTTTTAAAATGTACATATTGAGGGACATTTTTGATATGATATCTAAGTCGGATTTTGGACATTTTGCACTAACCTCGGAATTCTATATATTGTACCTTAATTTCTGCACAGAAATCAACAATATGTGTAACTTAATTGTATAACTAGCTAATCAGCACTGTTAATTGGATGTTGACAGGCAATTAGCACTAATTAAGATTTATGCGCACAACTCGCTAAGCATATTCTGTAATGTGGTGCATGCAAATTCAAAGTTGCATAGTTGAAAAGGGGGCATGGCCACTGCGGGACATGAGCATTTCTAAAATCTATGTGCGTTGTTACAGAATACATCCACTCTGGTCCTAATTTAAGCGGCAGGATTTACACCAAGTAAAACATGGCGTAAATGGCCATGACTAAATTTGGTCGTGTGGAGAGGTTCTTGGCATAATTCTACATAATGCATGGAAATTTAAGCCTATCCTATAAAATTTAGGCATACTTTAAAGAATACACATAGGCATATTTTTTCCCATGCAAAATTTTCAGGTGCCATGTATAGAATCTAGTCTTAAATGTCCCAAATCCAAATAGGAAATATGGCCATTTTCAAAACAGCAAAATGTCTATCTCTGTTTTTTCCAAAATGGCCACAAGCAAGATGTTTTTGTGTTCTGTGCTTTTATCTTTTTGGGCCATTAAAAAAAAAACACATCACGTGAAAAATGTAGAAAATCAAGCCATTGGGATGTAGGAGGAACCAGCATTCTTAGTAGACTGGCCACACAGACATCCCAGGAGAGCAATGGGGCACCCTGGGGGGCACTGCAATGAACTTCGTATAAAAGCTCCCAGGTATACATCTTGCCGTTAACACCTTATACTGTATGCTGAGCCCTCCAAAACCCACTAAAAACCTACTGTACTCAACTGTACATCACTACAATAGCCTTTATGGGTGAAGGGGTCAATTATATATGGGTATATTATGTTTTGGGGAATGTGGGATGGCTCACACTTTCTACAAGTGTAACACAGGTAGAGTGGGATATGGGCCTGGGTCATCCTGTCTATAGTGCACTTCACTGACCACTAGACCACTCCAGGGACCTGCTTGCTGCTCTAATAGACCTGGCTACAACATCTGAAGCTGTCATAGAGGCTGGTAAGTAATATTTTTACTCACATCTTTGTGGGGTGGGAGGGGATCAGTTACTACTGAGGGACTAAGTGGGGTTATCCCTGATTCCATCTAGTGGTCATCTGATCATTTAGGGCATCTTTTTGTGTCTTATTTGTTCTAAGAATAGGTCTAGACCAAAACATTGAAATTTCAGCCCTAGACGTTTTTGTTTTGTCCCATTATGGTTGTAAAACATCCAAGAGTTAGGAATTCCCTAAGCCCGCCCCTGAAATGCCCCTGATATGCTCCCTTGTGATTTGGACACAGTGCTGATGAATTGCATAGATAAACGTCTATAAAATAGGATTTGAAAATACCAGTTTGGACATTTTGAGAAGACCTTTGTCCAAATGCTGGTTTATGACACTTTTTAGATGTTTTTCCTCTTTCAAAAATGAGTCCCATTGTCTTTCTGTATTATTCATTCAGAAAAGTTTACAAAGAGCACAGCTTTAGAGTCTAAGGTTTTTCAATATCCTGAAGAAATGTCTTGGGTTAACTTCTCACTAATACTTGAAGATTCTTAGAATATGTTGATAAAAGATATTTCAGTTTTTAGATTAAAAAGGGAACTAATAGAGAATTCTATCAGAAGTACCATTTGTTGAATTTTCCTAATCAACCAATGGTCTTCACAAAAGAAATGTTTAAAAGTGATTTATTCAACATTTTGAATATTTCACATAATAATCATCCTCCACTTATAAGATCATATTATTTGCCTTTAAAGAAGAGATAATAGACTGTTCACAGAAGAGATGGTCTAGACAAGGATTCCTTACATGTAACTGCTGTATTAGAAACTTCTGATCATAATCAGTCAGTGTCTTCTGCTTTAATAGTGGTTTTTGCATTGATCTCTGATAAAGAATGGATTTTGAAATTATACTTTAGGAATTAAGAAGTTAGTTTTGAACTTCAAACTTTTGCATGATCTCCTATCTTCTAGAGAAAATAAAAAAGGAGAAGGCAGATTCTTCTCCTGCATTTCTGGTGTGACCTAGCTGAGAGTAACTTTTTGTTCTTAAATGCCCATGCAATAGTATAATTAATTTCTGATCTGTGAAATATATTTTCTTTGATTCATCTCATTTAGCTGCCTGTTATGATTAATTTTAACTATTTAGTATTATAATGTTTTAAAGTTATTTGTACTTTTATTTGGATTCTTATGATTAATTTAATTACTGTATTTGTAGCTATACCCCTGAGTCAGCCCGATAGTAGGCAATAAGGAAAACACGTTTGGTATTTTTATCAAAGAATTCTTGAACTGCACTTTGGGATCTTCTCTTTCTTCATCTTGATGAAAGGAGGGCACACTCAATAAGGATTTATCTGCAGAATGTAATGAATATATCAGTTGTGTGTAACAATGAGCAAACCCTCAAAGGGACCACCTGCACTGGCCTCATTCCAAAATGTCTGAAGTTGTTGTCAAGCCCCTGAACAGCTCCACTTCTTCAGTCCATCCATATCTATTCAGCCTCGATCAGGGCAGAGACCGTAGAAGTCTGTCCAGCACCGGCTTTCCTACCTAGAGACAAGATTTTAAATTGAATCCTCCACTTAACCAGAAACCAATGAAGTTGTTTCAAACCTGGAGAAATATGATCAAAACAAGATAGCCCCAAAAGTACCCAGGCCACCACATTCTGAGCCACCTGCAATGCCCAGAGACAATGTCCTGGTCTCCCCAAATAGAAGGCATTGCAATAATGAAACAATAAAGTATGATTGTATCACTATCCTAAAGTTCTCTATGGACAACAAGTCCCATAACCTTCTTAAAATTCACCACTTAAAAAGGATTCTTTTAATAACCTGTTGTAATTGATATTTAAATGTCAAAGCAGAATCTAGAATCACCCCCTAATGGTACGTCTCTTTCAAAACTGGTATCATAACACCTATAACGTTAAAAACCATGATTAGTGTCTACAGACAGGAATAAAATTTGAGTCTTTCCTGTGTTGAAATTAAGCTTATGTGCATTCATCCAAATTTGAACTTTTTTTCATGCAACCATTTAAAAAAAGAGCATCTCAGACAGAGGGTGCCTAAAAGGACTGAAAACAATGTTATTCTAGCAGGCAGATATTCAGCCAGGGCCCATATAAGTGTCATGGCCTGGCATTGAATATCAATGGCTAATTCTCCCTGTGGCAGTCAGCATTTAGGAAAACACATATTACAGCAGGCTGAATATCAACTAGTTGGTATGTATACCTAAATATGTTAGCTCTTTGAGGGGCTCTTTTACTAAGCCACATGGAGGGGCATAATCTAAAGGTCGTCCAAATCTGAATTTGGGCGCCCTCATGAAGTCGGCCAAAATCAGGCAGGTGTAATCGAAAAATAATATGGATGCCCTTAGACATTCCATTATCGCAGTTGAAAACGCCCAAATCAGGGATGCCCAAAGTATACGAAAAATACGGCAGTTATGTGAGAAATGCGTCCTTGTCACTGTACTTTATACTTCTCAATGTTCCTTATATTTTCCCCGTACCTGGATGTCTGCAACTACATGCACTGTATTTGCGGAACATGCAGCTATGGAAAATATAAGGAATATACATATTTTATTGTGTATATATGAAGTTCGCACACTTGATAATGATCCATATAAGGAAAACTCCGCCCATGGGGGGTCTGAGTGCAGTCAATGGCACCTATGACCGAGGGGAAGCGAGCTACGGCATAGAAGTCAGCCATGTTGTTCTGCAGGGCTTGGGGGGGGGGTGGGGAAGGTGATGTACTCAGCGGTGTGGGTAAGGAAGGCATCAAGGAACTGTGTGAGGCAGTTAGAAATGGAAGGCTGGGTGAGACCCGTATTCATAGCTAGGACAGACTGGAAACTCCCAGTGGCCAGAAAAGAGAGAGAAGCAGTGATCTTTAGGTGCACAAGGATGGGGTTGTTCCTATGGGTCTCAGGCTGCAGGAGGGGTTGGAGCTGGTCACAAAGGTGCTGAATGGCAGCTCTATCAAAGCGGTACCTAGTGAGACACTGCAGGTCAGTGAGGTCTAGGAAACTGCTAAGGGGCCTAAAACCTCTGGGGCGTGCACACCTCCTGCGGTGCCTCCCCTCTTCCTCCAACATGTAAGCCACCTGTGCATTTGGTGCCTCCATTTCCCCACACTACAGGTGCAATGCAGTGACACCAGTGCTCACCTCTCCCTACCAACTTGGTGAAACACAGCAGCAACAAACAGAAGCTGACACTCACTCTCCCACCACCGACAAACAATGCAGTCACACACAGCAGAGCCACACTGAAAGCACTCCTGCCACACCCTCTAGCCAATCACTCTCCAAGCAGTCTTCACAAACACGGTGCAGCAGTACAAAAAGACAAACAGAGACTACAAACAGGTAAGGGAATGAAATATGAACTTGGGGACAGTGAATGGAGAGGGATGGGGGAGACAGAGGAAGGAGTAGTGGTGTCTGGGTTTGGGGGCTAGAAGGGGTAGGTAGGGAAAGGTGAAAAGGTAAAACACAAATGAGGCAGGTGAGGGTGAAAATGTTCCAACCACAGCACACAGACAAAGGTAACAGATACTCAACAAACTCTCAGCTATTTCTGCAAACAACAATTCAGCTTTCTCTCCCAACAACGATCTCGCCACTCTCCACAAAATCACTAATGGGTCTAAAGACGACGTCCCCCTTTGGTTGCTTTTATTTGAGGTCTATTTAAAAAGGCCCATGTTCTGACCCATGCAAAACCATTTTGCAAGCAGTTATACTCTAGGGGCGCACATCATGTAACACCGCCCATAACACGCCTCTAACACGCCCCCTGTGGGGGCGACCATAGATGGGCGTCCTCGCATTGAGGATGCCCTTAAGGCTCAGTTTTGATTATTGGATATGGCCAACCTTCTTTCACGGGGACGCCCATGTGCCTTTTGTGTCGCCTTTTGGCAGCCCTTCTCTTTCAAAAATGAACAGGATAGGTGCCTACGTGCACCCAATGTGCATCAATTTGAGTTACCACCCAGCTACCACGTGGCCCTTTCAGTAATTTCATTTTTAACACGCATCCGCTAGGTGCGCCAGAAAATATTTTTATTTTCTGGTGCGTAGGCAGTAATCGTCATCTATGTGTGTAGACCATTACCACCTGGTTACCGTGTGAGACCTTACCACTAGGTCAATAGCTGGTAGTAAGGTCTCAGACCCAAAATGGATGCGCGGCAATTTTCATTTTGTCGCACAACCATTTTCAGCAAAAATGTTTAAATGGCACTTTTTACAGGTATGCTGAAAAATGATTCTGCGCATGCCCAAAACACACGCCTACACTACCACAGGTCACTTTTCAGCGTACCTTTCTAAAAGGGCCCCTGAGATAGGTATAGATCTTCATGTCATTTCATATAGTTTTAATCCAAATTGACAGGAAACACCTAAAATTTGTTTGTTTTTTTCTCTGTCATCAGTAATGTTATCAATTGATCAATCTATGCTGGATTACAAGGAACAATTATTAAGGACAATATAAACAGTACAAAATATAGCTGCAAGACTGATATTCGGAATAAACCAATTCAAAAGCGCAAAACCACTGCTCCAAAACCTAAACTGGCTACCCATCAGATTACATATATCATTCAAGATATTATCTCTGGCCTACAGTATAATATTTGGTCAAGCACCAAAGTACATGTCAGACCTAATTGAATTACCTATACGTAATGCAATCAAGGAGCAAGAACCTACCTCATACTACACTTCCCTAAGTGCCAAGGACTAAAGCACAAATCCTCATACTCAACCAGTTTCACGAACATCTGCCCCAAGATCTGGAACACAATACCAAAAGCACTAAAATGTATGAATGACTACACAACCTTCTGCAAGCATCTGAAAGCTCACTTTTTCAGAAAGTTCTTCTTCGAGAAACCCTCACAGTCGGCCTGAACAATAACCAGCACTCCTTGCTGTTTGACCACTAACATATCATGATCTAAGCTCTTGACTAATCCAAACAACATCGTAATTTGTCTATCCAAAGTAAACTGTATGCCACATTGAACCAACATCTGGATTGGAAAATGTGGGGTACAATTGCAGAACACAATGCATAAATAAATAAATAATGAGCTCTGTTTATCCATAAGAACAATATTGAACAATATGCCACACCATTGAATAATAAGATGTGCTACTGAGCAACAGTGTACACTATAGATAACAATGCCCCATGAAACAACAACAGCAACAAAAACCCATAATAAAATGAAAAATCCCTTCAACAACAGAGGAAATGAAACAAAGTGAGCATTTTTGACCTTCAAAATAAGTATTACTATAGATTTGATTTGATCCAGATGGTGTGCCCTCGTTCATAATAGAATACTAAGATAGACAAATCTCCAGCAAGCCAGAACTAGCTATGCCTAAGCCAGTAACTTCTTACACATTCCCTCACACTTCCTAATCCCTTATTTTGTCCTGTTTATCTGTCTTGAATATATTGTTTGCTCTATTGAGCAAGGACTGTCTCTTACATATTTTTGTATGTCTAGTAGCACTATACATAGTACATAGTAGTAGCAGATGATAAGCACAAATTCTGGCAGCAAGTCTCATGAAGAGCAGTCAATAGTATTACAGTGATGGTTATTGAATTTTCCATAGATTCTATTTTATTATAAGATGTCTGTTTTATTTATTGAGGTCTGGTCAGTTAAAGGGCAGTAAATGGACTGTGCAAAACAGTAATGAAATTCAAGAAGTCCTGGGATAAGCACAGGGAATTCTTAGTCAATAAGAAATTAGGAGAATGCCAGAAATAAACTAAGGTTTATGGCATGACACTAGGAATGAAACTGGGCAGACTAGATAGGACTGAAGGTTCCATGTACCTAAGGAAGTCACAATAATGATTCCCATATGATGAAAGGCTGTAACTGGAACTGATAACTTGGGCTCTGTTTTTAAAAAAATAGTTGCTTTGTTCTTTGATGGTACCAAATACATTAAAAAAAACAAACCTGAAGGCAGATAAGGACCATATGGCCGATCCAGTCTGCCCATCTAAACTAAGCTCTACAAGCCCTTTCTCTCTGTTAACAACCCTCTGTGTTTGTCCTATGCATTCTTGAATTCAGATACAGTCATAATCTACAGTTCTACACCACTTCTTCTGGAAGTCTGTTCAATGCATCCACCACCCTTTAAATATAGAAGTATTTCCTTAGAACACTTTCATCCTAAACTCCCTTATTCCAGAGCCACTTTTCAGTTAAAACCTGTCTGCAGTGCCCTGGGTCTTTTGTCATCGATTAACGCCTTCCTGCCCCTTCTTTAACCTTGCATGGAACAGTGCAAGCAGCTTGCTCCATGGTGTCTCTCCTAGCAGGACAAACTATATTGAACAGGAACTGTAAATAAAGGAAGACGTCCAGCCTGCCAAGAGAGGCACCACAGAGCAAGCTGCTTGTGCTATTCTGTATAAGTTTAGAGAGGTGGCAAGCAGAGCTGTGTCCACTGGTGAGTCACATGGGGGTAGTTTTGGGGGGAGTGAGGGGGTGCATTACCCTCCCAAACACTGCAGGACACAGTGCCTCCTCTTGCTCCCCTTCCCCATCCCCATGTGATCCTCCTCTTTCCTCAAACTTGCCTTCCTCCTGTAGTTCCTTTGTACTGTCAGCACTGGGGGGGGGGGGGGGGGGGGGAGGGAAGAAAAATAAAGGAAAGGGCAGTTGGCACAGAGCCTCAGGCAGAAGCTCTGGTTCCGCCCCTCTGATGCATATTTTCTGCTGCTGTGGAGGAGGGATTGGCAGGCCCTGAGTGAAAACTTCAACATGAGTTTCTGTGCTGGCTGCCCTTTCATTTTTTTTTTTTTGCTTTCTTTCTATACCCCCCCCCCCCTCCCTGTTTTTCCCAGTGCTGACAGTCCTAGGAAGAGGAAACGGGAAGGAGAAGGGAAAGGGAGTGGACCATGAGAGGGGGGAAAGAATGGGTAATGATGGAAGGGAGGGGAGAGAGAATGGGGTAGATACTGCTGAACCAAGGTAGGGGGGAACAAGAATGAAAAAGCTGGGACCATTTTGGGATGGGAGAGGGTCTGATGTGTGATCTGGAAGGAGGCTGACTGGCAGATTCTGTGGTTGGGAGAAGAGGGTGCATGCTGGGGCCAGGGGCTGAGGATGAAGAAGGGTCTGATGCTGGAGCTTGGAAAATGGGACTGAGGGCAGACTCTGAGGTTCAGGGCTGAACTGTGGAGTAGGGTCTGATGCTGGGGCTGGGAGAAGGGGGCTGAGGGCTGACACATGGGCTGGGGATTGAGTTACATAAGTACATAAGTATTGCCATACTGGGACAGACCAAAGGTCCATCAAGCCTAGCATCTTGTTTCCAACAGTAGCTAATCCAGGTCACAAATACCTAGCAAGATCCCAAAAAAGTACAAAACATTTTATGCTGCTTATCCCAGAAATAAGCAGTCGATTTTTCCCCAAGTCCATTTTAATAATGGTATATGGACTTTTCCCATAGATGTTTTAGATGTTTTTCTATGAAGTCACAATGGGCCTCTTTTACAAAACCACTCTACTAATTCTCAGTGCAGCAAATGAGAGGAAGCCCATTCAATTCCTATGGGCTTCATCTCATTTGCAGTGTGGGAATCGCTAATGTGACTTTGTAAAAGAAGCTCTATGTTTTTCTATAAAACCACAAGGGGGCATGTCAGTGGCATGTTAAGGGTGGGATCTGAGTATTCCTAACACTTGGATGGTTCTCTGCCATAATGGAACAAAACAAAAACATTCAGGGCTATAAATTGGATGTTGTGGTCTAGACCTGTTTTATTATTAATAAGCCACAAAAAAAGTTCTCTAGATGACCACTGCAGGAATAAAGGAATGACACCCTCTCACTCCTTCAGTAGTCACTGACCCCCTACTATCCTGCAAAGATATAAATAGTAACATAGTAACATAGTAAATGACGGCAGAAAAAGACATGCATGGTCCATCCAGTCTGCCCAACAAGATAAACTCATATGTGCTACTTTTTGTGTATACCCTACTTTGATTTGTACCTGTCCTCTTCAGGGCACAGACCATATAAGTCTGCCCAGCACTATCCCCGCCTCCCGCCACCGGCTCTGCCACCCGATCTCGGCTAAGCTCCTTAGGATCCATTCCTTCTGAACAGGATTCCTTTATGTTTATCCCACGCATGTTTGAATTCTGTTACCGTTTTCATTTCCACCACCTCCCGCGGGAGGGCATTCCAAGCAGAATGAAACAGTACATACCAGCCTTTGACAGCTTCAGATGTTATGGCCAGTCCTATTGGAGCAGTAAACAGGTTACTGGAATAGCCTAGTGGTGGGTGCAGTGTACTGTAGAGAAGGTGACCCAGGCCTATAATCTACTCTATTACACTTGCGTTGGAAAGTGTCAGTCCCTCCCCCAAACCCCTCAAATCTACTGTACCCATATATAGGTGACACCTGCAGCCATAAGGACTATTGTAGTGGTCTATAGTTGTGTACAGTAGTTTTTTGGGGGTTTTTTTTGTGGGTTTTGAAGGGCTCGCCATAATATAAGGAGGTAATGGTGAGATATGTACCTGGGATCTTTTATGTGAAGTTCACTGCAGTGCCCCCTAGGGTGCCCCACTGCTCTTCTGGGATGCCAGTGTGATCAGTCTATTAGGAAATCTGGCTCCTTTTTTTGTTCCAATGGCTTGATTTTATGCATTTTTCACTTTGACTCTTTTTTTTTTTTTTTTTAATGGTCCAAAAAGATAGATGTACTAAGCACAACAAGGTCTAGAAAATGAGTCATTTTCAAAGAAAAAGATAGACGTTTTCTGGTTTGAAAATGGTCATTTTCCCTACTTGACTTTTGGACATTTTACACCAAAATGTCCGAAATCAGATTTAGACATCATGTCGAAAATGCCCCACCATCTATTGTATTTGTTGGACCTGGGGATTTTTTTTACTATGTTATATTGTATTTGTATTTGTTTTGTGATACCTCTGTTTGTAAAAATAAACATTTAAACTAAAAAAACAAAACAAAACATGGCAGTAGTCCATAGCTCATTGCAAAATGTCACTATATTTTTCAGTGTGTGAGAGTGGTGATTAGCTCACACACTGACAGGTGTGGGAACATTTTAAAAAAGTCACAGATTGCATCAGCCCCCTTCTTAATGGCTCCCCACCCTCCAAACCTGACATTAAAAATGCAACCCTGGCAGTCTAGTGTAACATTTTCCCTATCAGATTTTCCCTTCCCAGATCTGCCCCACACACCTTCACTCACTCCTGCCTCTGGCAACACCATAATTCAAACTGGAAGTGCCTGACACTCTAGTGGTATACTGCAATGCACTACTAAGGGTCAGTCTACCAAATAAGGCTTTGTAATTGATTCAATACCTTATTTGGTAGGCTGACCTCTAGCAGTGCATCACAATATGCTACTAGGGGTCAGGCACTGCCAGTTTGGATCATGGTGGCACCAGAAGCAGAAACAAGTGGGATTCATTTCTTCTTGAGTAGTCTTTGAGGTGTGTGTGTGTGTGGGGGGGGGGGGGGGGTCTGGGGGGGAGTTAAAGGAGGGAAGGGAAGTATACTAGACTACAGAAATGTTTCCCCCTCCCTAATGTCAGAGTGGGGAGATCAAGGGCCTTTAGACCACCAGGTATTGTCAAGGAAGGGGTGGATATCTAATATTTGGCTATTTTATCAGGTTGGGTCATGTTATGTCGGGGGGGGGGGGGTTGCAGTTGGTTCAGGTCAGGTCATAGTCAGAAGGGTCAGCAGCTGGGTCAGTCCATGTCATTCCGGAGGGGGGGAGGTTGTTGGCCGTTCAGTCAGGTGATATAGGGAGGTGGGCCATTTCAGAAAGCTACCATGTCAGTCAGCTCCCTTCCTTCTTGGACTCCACCTCAGATCTGGTGGTATTTTTTTTGTCATTGTGCTAGCGCAGTGGACACCAGCACATAGCTTTACATCATTGCAGATTACTAAAAAGTCTCCTTATCATACATTTTAATATGTTGTGTGCTCATGTCTTCTATAGAAGTTAATGTCAATGCTGGGACCTTCTCTGCATCCTGCAGCCAGTAATGAGCTTGTAGACTGCTCATTAACTGCACCCTTCTGCCTGCGGTAACTTTCTGCATCAGCCTTTGTGTCCCTGATTATTCTATATTGGATAGTGATAGACCATTCTATTTAACAGATTCCAAATTGAGTCAACTGGTAAGAGCACTGTGATCTAGCTAAGGATTTTTCATTGGTAATTCCATCTCAGCAAGTTATGCATGAAGTGTGATGGAGAGCTTGGGCTTTCTCAGTAGCAGCTCTGAAGAAATGTGCCAGGCAGCAAACCTGTTAGCATTTCATAAGAATCTGAGCATCCATTTGCTTTCAAGCGGTTACCAATTATATTTA
The DNA here is from genome assembly GCF_901765095.1 of Microcaecilia unicolor. Classification (NCBI taxonomy): domain Eukaryota; kingdom Metazoa; phylum Chordata; class Amphibia; order Gymnophiona; family Siphonopidae; genus Microcaecilia; species Microcaecilia unicolor. The sequence continues at coordinate 314,009,588 of NC_044034.1, read as the reverse complement.
AATATTTTATGCTTTTGATTTGTTTTTCTGTAAACCTCTTTGAATGAGTTTTTCCCCCCACTAATGTGGCTATATATGATTGTATAAATAAATACATAAATTCTACAGGCTTCTATGGCAGATTTCCATGTTCATTGTGCATTAGCTAAATTGGAGCTCTGAGGTAGGTCTGCCAAGCTGGTGGCAGGAAACATGTCTATAGGCCATGGCAACAGTATTACAGCAGTCAGCACTGTTATACTCAGGGAGATACTGCTATGTATTCCTACAATATAAAAAATATAAAAGTTGCCATCTCCCATGTTATTCCTGCCATGTGGAGAAGAATAATTCTTCCAAAACTGGGTTATATTGAGATGCAACTCTAAAGTAATAACATTTTGCTACATATCCTCTAAAAATACCCTGATAGCATCTGCAAACCATAGCCTTCAGTCTTTTAGAGTGTTCTTAAAATGCCCTTGAAATGATACTTTTGTCTGGAAGAGTTAGTTTTTGAATGCTTGTTAGGACTCAGCTCAAGCTTTTAGAGCTGACAGTCCTTGCACCTAAACAGCAGCTCCTACATAAAAATATAAATATACATTGTCATACCTCAAGGATAATCTGAAAAACTATCTTTAGTCTGACATAAATTGGATATAAATGTGTGCGGAGGCGGGCAGGTGGAGGCAAAGATGTATTTTAACATTTTAGTGGAGCGGAGGAGTAGCCTAGTGGTTAGTGCAGTGGACTTTGATCCTGGGGAGCTGAGTTTGATTCCCACTGCAGCTCCTTGTGACTCTGGGCAAGACACTTAATCCTCCATTGCCCCTGGTACAAAATAAGTACCTGAATATATGTAAACCACTTTGAATGTAGTTGCAAAAACCTCAGAAAGGCGGTATATCAATTCCCATTTCCCCTTCCCCCTTTTCCTAGTTGCAAAAAAAGATTATATTAAGGATAACTATTCCAGATTATAGAATGCAACTGCCTGGTTCCAAATATCTTGCACAGAGGATCAAATTCTACAAAGGGTGCTGAAAAATTGGCATTAAAAAACAAACAAACTAAACACTATTCCATAAACAACACTGAAAGTTAGGCACCGTTTATAGAATACGCTTAGCACCTGGATCGGCACCCTACCTTTAGATGTGAGGATTTATGCCAAGTAAATCCTGGTATAAATCCTTGCATTTAAATTAGGCACAGATCCCCCTATTCTATAAAAGTGTACATAAATTGTTGGAATGGTCTTGATCAACCCACGACTCTCCCATGGCCACACCCCCTGTTTGGATCCATGTGTAAAATTTATGTGGATCCCTATGCTAAAAATGCATGCATAATTTTCAATTCATGGCAATTAGTGCTGATAATTGACTATTAGCACCCAATTATTGGCACAAATTGGCTCATTATTCAATTAAATTGCACGCACAATTTTAAGCACCATTTATAGAATTTCAGGGAGATTGTATAACTATAGGCATTGATGAATAAATGATTAGAAAAATATGTACTCAAAACCAGATTATTTTGAACAGTAGCAGGGATTTTAGCATGAATATGATGACATATAGGGAGAAATTCTGTAACTTGGGCGCCACCATTTAGGCTCCCGAATAAAGGGGTTCCTTTTTAAGAAAATGTTGTCGTGTGGCAATCCAGAACTACTGCTGGTGGTAGTTCTGCTTTGTGTGTGCGCCATTTCCAGTGCACCAGAAAATGTTTTTGTTATTTTTACTGCGGCACTAACCTAGTGTTAATCGGGCAGCTCGTTACCATGGGAGTCCTTACTGCCACCTCAATGGGTGGCTATAAGGTATTCTTGCCACATGGCCATGCGGTAAGAATAATCTTGCCGCATGACCATTTTATTTTATTGTTGCAGTAAAAATGGCCCTGACACAGGAAAAATGGCCCCACCACTACTGGAGGGCCCTTTTTACAACAGCTTGTTAAAAGGACCCCTAAGTGAGTAATGTGCCTATTCTATAATGACAGTTACATGTTATAGAATACTAGAATAGGTTGCCATCAACAGGCCCTACAGTGCTAACATTTATGCCAGGTCTATGGTCAGCGTAAATGTAGTGTCTAAATACAACATTTAGCGCATGACTTTCAGCGGAAATACACTCAAATGGATCAAGTGCTTCCTAACCACAAGAACATATCAAGTGAAAGCTAACAAAAACATATCATCACCTTGGAAACCAGACTGCGGAGTACCTCAAGGATCACCACTATCACCGATCCTTTTCAACCTCATGATGACCCCACTAGCCAAGTCCTTATCCATTCAAGGCCTTAACCCATTCATATATGCTGATGATGTCACAATATATATCCCCTACAAACATGATCTGACAGAAATCACCAATGAAATCAAGCTCAGTTTGAACATCATGGACTCATGGGCAAATGCATTCCAACTAAAACACAACACAGAAAAATCACACTGTCTCATCATCTTATCCCAATACAACACATACAAACCCACAAACATAAACATTCCAGGTTATACCCTTCCTATCGCAGACAGCCTGAAAATTCTCGGTGTAACAATCGACCGGAACCTCTCGCTAGAGAACCAAGCAAAATCTACTATAAAGAAAATGTTCCACTCAATGTGGAAACTTAAACGTGTAAAACCATTCTTCCCAAGGGAAATATTCCGCAACTTGATACAATGTTACTGAGCCATGTAGACTACTGCAATGGAATATATGCGGGCTGCAAAGAACATAGTAACATAGTAGATGACGGCAGAAAAAGACCTGCACGGTCCATCCAGTCTGCCCAACGAGACAACTCATGTGTGCTACTTTTGTGTATACCCTACTTTGATTTGTACCTGTGCTCTTCAGGGCACAGACCGAATAAGTCTGCCCAGCACTATCCCCGCCTCCCAACCACCAGCCCCGCCTCCCAACCACCGGCTCTGGCACAGACCGTATAAGTCTGCTCAGCACTATCCCCGCCTCCCACCACCGGCTCTGGCACAGACCGTATAAGTCTGCTCAGCACTATCCCCGCCTCCCACCACCGGCTCTGGCACAGACTGTATAAGTCTGCCCAGCGCTATCCCTGCCTCCCAACCTCCAGTCCCGCCTCCCACCACTGGCTCTGGCACAGACTGTATAAGTCTGCCCCGCACTATCCCCGCCTCCCAACCTCCAGCCCCGCCTCCCACTATCGGCTCTGCTATCCAATCTCGGTTAAGCTCCTGAGGATCCTTTCCTTCTGAACAGGATTCCTTTATGTTTATCCCACGCATGTTTGAATTCCGTTACCGTTTTCCTCTCCACCACCTCCCGCGGGTGGTGGAGAGAACAAATTATAAAGAAACTTCAGACCGCTCAAAGTACAGCAGCCAGGCTTATATTTGGAAAAACATGTTTTGAAAGCGCCAAAGCCCTCAGAGAAAAACTGCACTGGCTTCCAATCAAAGAACGTATCGCTTTTAAAATCTGCACCCTGGTTCATAAAATTATCTACGGCGAAGCCCCGGGATACATGACAGACCTCATACACCTGCCAACCAGAACCACAACGAGATTATCACGATCATACCTAAATCTTCACTACCCAAGCAGCAAAGGACTCAAATACAAATCAACGTACGCATCCAGCTTTTCCTATTTAAGCGCACAACTATGGAACACACTGCCAAAAATAGTAAAAACAACGTATGACCACCTAAAGTTCCGGAAAGAACTAAAAACAAACCGACCCAACAAAAAAGCCTGAGTACCTGCAACACAACAAAACCAAAGATAGGAATGGACACACCCCAACTTCCCTCCTCCTCCCTAAGTCCCCCATCATACCTACCTTACATGAACCTTATTCTACCACAATAACACCTTGTATTTGTTCATGCCGGAACTGGTGAACACCACTACGGTACTATGTAAACTACATTGAGCCTGCAAATAGGTGGGGAAATGTGGGATACAAATGTTACAACTAAATAAATAAATAAACATTTACACATGCAATTTATACTATTCTATAAGTTAAGCATGTAAATGTTGGCCCTGCCTACGCCTTGTCAATGTCCATGTGAATGCCCCTCTGACAATTAAGTACTATGGACTAGATTCAGTAAATGGTGGCCAAATTTGGGTGCTGAAAAATATGTGTGCTGAGCGTTATTCTCTAAATGTCACAATGGGTGCCATTTAATGAATATCGCATAGCACTATGATCCACGTCCAACTTTGGGTGTAAGGATTTACACCAACTGAAACCTGGTGTAAATCTTCACACGTAAATGAGGCATGGATCCCCAACATTTTATAATGTGGAACACTCCTGACCCAGCCCTACCCCTCCCTCAGCCATGACTCCTTTTCAGTTGTATACTAAAAGATTTGCATGTGCATCTTTATAGAATAGCAATTAAAATACCAAAGAACAACTCCACATACAAAAGCCCAGCTTCAACTCAAAAAAACTGTGGAACACCACTCACCTCTACAAAAATGATGAAAATAAGCATAAAAATAAATTGTCTCAATAATAGCACAACAATTTTTTTAGTGAGATTTAGTCACTGTGGCAAGTTTCTTTTCATATTCTCTTTTAGCCTTCTTTATTAATGCTTTGCAGCTGACTTTCCAGTGCTTATGTTGCTTCTTATTTTCTTCATTTGGGTTGTTTTCCATTCTTTGAAGGATAATCTTTTGGCTGTAATGGCCTCATACTTCACCTTTTAACCATGCTGGCTGACAGTCGCAACAAAGGAGTGACGTGATCAAACTTATGTCATCCATAAATCAGTTTTGCAGCCATATTTTATAAAATCTGTAAATATCTCAAAGATAAATGAGAACACCCAATGTAAAGTGGATTACAATAATCTAGTTGAGAAAGCACCAACACCTGAACTACTACTTGAAAATTTGATGTATTTATCAGACATTTAATACGTTGGAGCCAATTTGAACCTACCTAAGGATGGGAAAATGTGTGATACAAATGCAATAACTAACTAACTAACTAACTAACTAAATAAATAAATAAATAAATTCCTGTAAAGACTCACAGGAGGGGGAAAAGGCTCAGCAGTCACAGGCCATTTGCTGTGGAATTCCAACTTTTGGCAACCCGTTAACTAAGACCAATCATTGACAAAAACCTCCTGAAAATGTTTCAGCACATATATCAAAATGTTCTAAAGTTCTTGCAGCAAAAACACCAAAATCTATACACATTCTTTGGTATATTATCACATAATTTAACAGCGCTTAGCTTTGAGAGTGCTCCATCTCAGACAACTCACTCCAATTCCCCAGGTCACAAATGATACAAAACAAATAACCTATCTAGAATTAGGGATATACATTTGATTCTGTACCACTTTACACATTTTTTGAAAAGCAATGGGTGAACTAGTTTGTCTTCAGCAACAACCAAGGGAAGGTTCAGGTAATAAAAATGTTAGATAAATTGTAGTCATATACATTCCAGTTTAAATCAACACATTATCCCAGTCTAAAAGCAGATTCATGTTGACCGGAATATAAAATTCATATTGTATTAATGCAAACAAAATGCATAGTTTGAAAAATTTGATTAGGACATAAAGAGGGGCATAATCGAACGGGGTGTCAAAGTTTTCCTGAGGACATCCTCGCAAAATGTCCCCTCGAAGGGGCGGGGAAACCCCTATTATCGCAACAAGATGGGCGGCCATCTTTCGTTTCGATAATACAGTCGGGTTTCTTGTGGGTTTTGGAGGGCTCACATTTACCACCACAAGTGTAACAGGTAGGGGGGATGGGCCTGGGTCCACCTGCCTGAAGTGCACTGCACCCCCTAAAACTGCTCCTGGGACCTGCATACTGCTGTCATGGAGCTGGATATGACATTTCAGGCTGGCATAGAAACTGGCAAAAATATTTTTAAAGTTTTTTTTTAGGGTGGGAGGGGGTTAGTGACCACTGGGGGAGTAAAGGGAGGTCATCCCCGATTCCCTCTGGTGGTCATCTGGTCAGTTTGGGCACCTTTTTGAGGCTGGGTCTGAAGAAAAAATGGACCAAGTAAAGTCGGCCAAGTACTCGTCAGGGACGTCCTTCTTTTTTCCATTATCCATCGAGGGCGCCCATGTGTTAAACATGCCCCAGTCCCGCTTTTGCTACGCTTCCGACACGCCCCCAGGAACTTTGGTCATCCACATGACGGAAAGCAGTTGAGGACGCCCAAAATCAGCTTTTGATTATGCTGATTTGGGCGACCCTGGGAGAAGGGTACCCATCTTGTGATTTGTGTCGAAAGATGGGTGCCCTTCTCTTTCGAAAATAAGCCTGAAAAGAACATTCGTACTAGGTCTGGTTTTCAACTCCTTGTTTTAAGAGCATTTGCTTAAAAACTGTTTTGTACATTTTTGACACAATAAGCTCCGACATTATTAAATGCTTTAACCTGAAATCATAGCTTTGTAGTCCAAACATCTGGCAGTAGGGTATGGGGTCCTTTTATTAGCCGTGTGCAGTCTCACCAGAAGAGAGAAATCAGGTTATTCTCACAGCAGTATATTATAGAGGATAATTTATAAGAGAAAGGGGAGGGAGAGAGATAGAAAGGAAGGACAGGACCAAGATCACAATGGGCAACTGGTGTAATATATTAATTTTAAAGAGAGCGATGTCAATCATATGAATTACATATTATTACCAAGTATATGTATGGTGCAGGAGGCTTGGAAGGAAGCAATTTTAATAGATGGGGGGTAATGGATTTGATATACTATCTTTAATACAATCAACATAGTTTACATTTTTATTATATGCAGGTACTTTGTCCATAGTGTGTGTACAATCTAAGCTTTTGTACTTGGGGTAATGGAGGGTTAAGTGACTTGCCTAGAGTCATAAGGAAATGCAATGGGAAATAAACCCAGTTCCCCAGGTTCTCAGACCACTCCATTAACTTTTAGGTTACTCCTCCACTTGCACATAGCAGAGATTTAACTGTCAAAAGCGTTTGACATTGAAGCAGATGTATCTCAAACTAATATGAAGGAAAGACATTGAAAAGTTATTGAGTGAATGCCAAAACCCAATATTGAAATGATGCCCCAGACAGTGTACTTCTATATATGTTCAGTACTTTGGTCATTTGGCCTGTATATATATTATTCTATCAATACAATTGGAGTTTGTGCTAGAAAACACCAAGGCCCCCCTTAAAAGGGCGATATGTGCAAACACATAATAATAATAATAATAATAATAATAATAATAATAATAATAATAAATAACACCCTCTGTGACATTCTGGATCAGTTCTCTCACATTCATTGGAAGTCTTTATCATCTTAATGTGAAAATCATAAGCTAACAGAATAGAGCTGATGGAGGGCTCAGGAGATCATCTAGCACTGTGGCTTCAAACTGGCCCTTGGGAACCCACACACCCTGCCTTTCAGGTTTTGAAAAATGCATTTGTATAGGATATATTCACATCAGGGGCATATCTGAACTTCAACGGTAGGGGGGGGCCAGAGCCGAGGAGAGGGGGCACATTTTAGCCCCCCCCCCCGGCGCCACTGACACCCCCCCGCTGAAGACGAAGACGATGACGCCGATGCCACCACCCCCCCCACACCTGACTACTTTAACCCCCCCTCTCGCGGAAGACAGCTCCAACTACTTTGAACCCCCCCCCCCCCACCGTCACTCCGCCGTCGCGCCTCACCTCCCTTTGCTGGCGGGGGTTGGCCCGCCAGTCGAAGTCTCCGTCCTTCCTTCCTTCCTTCCTTTGGTCACTCCACGTTGTACGTGCGTGCGTGCAGGATATCAGAAACCACCAACCCCAAACGAAGGAAGGAAGGAAGGACGGAGACTTCGGCTGGCAGGGGTTGGGGTCCCCCGCCAGCAAAGGGAGGTGAGGTGTGACAGTGGAGTGACGGCAGGAGGGGGGGATTGAGAGTGTCATTGGTAGGGGGTCCAGGGGCAAATCTGCGGGGGCCAGGCCCCTGTGGCCCCATAGCAGATACGCCCCTGATTCACATACAATGAAGGAAGTGCATTCAAAACCTATTCCCATGCATACACATTGCAGATATTTTGAAAATCAGACTGGTCAGATAGCACTCAGGGGCTAGATTGAGAGTCATTTAAATTGCCTGCCTCCTGTAGGAACTTCCAGAACAGTTAAAAAGAATGAGGCCATGAACCACCAGCGCTAGAGACAGAGTAGGAGGTGGAACCGACTGGCACATTACCGTGGCAAAGTCTTGTAGAGTACTGCAACTCCACACATGTACATATCTCCTAAGAGCCACGTGACGGAATGGGGGGCAGAACAGATGTAACATTTGCTGCCATGCTATCTCCTGGTTTCCAATTATGCTTTTTAATCCACAAGTTTACAAGCTTCTGAGGTAAGAGAAGAAAAGAAAAGAACAGTGTGATCTCTCACATCAATAAACTGTAGCTCTAATCTTTGGCAAAGTGAGTGAGAGAGAGAGAGAGAGAGAGAGAAGAAAAAACAAGCTTAGACAATGAGAACAAAAATTAATCAGCTAAATAATAGCTGAAAGCATATCTTCCCATTGCTGCAAGACTTGTTATTAAAGAAGCTCAGCATCTTTAAAGCATTAATGTTAGATTCAGAAGTAACTCCTTATCTACTATATTTGTTTGCTTATGAGCTGTAGGGATTCGCATTCCTTTGAAACAATATAGGCAATGTCAATTCATGTTGTTTTGTCCTGAAATGACAGGAAAAACCCTGTGTCATTAATACTGTGTTAGTGTTTTAGCTCGCCTACACATAGGGCATTCTAACCATGTAGGCGCCTATAGGGTTAATGCACATGCTTCCTTCCCCTCTCTCCCCACCCTAAGCTCACCAGCCAGCATACAGAAGCTTTCCATCTTTTCTTCCAGCTGCCACCAATGCTGGTTCCCAATGGTAATTACAAAATGGACAGCCGCGGGAGATTGCGGCTCTCTCCACACTGCGGCTGCTTCCTTTTAGCTAGCCCGCTTACTCTGAAAGAGGAAGTTGTATCAGAGGAGGTGGGGCTGGCCTGCAGGAAGTAGAAAGTAGTTGCAGAGTGCAGACTGCAGAAAGCAGTGATTCCCCACGGCTGTGCTTTGTAATTATCACCGCAGACTGCATTGATGGTAACTAGAGGGAAGGATGAAATACAGCTGCATGCTGGTTTGGGGGAGGCTTTGGAGGAGGGAGAGAGACAGGAGCAATGCAGGGGCAGGCAGAGAGACGGGAGCAATAGCGGGGGGGGGGGGGGCAGGGAGAGAGAAGCAATGCCGGGACGAGACCAGGAGCAATGAAGGGGGGGGGAGAGCAAGGAGGAGAGAGATGGGAGCAAGGAAGTTAGATTGAGAACAGGAGATGGTGTGAGCCTGTCTAACCCATTATATGGGCTGAAGCCAGTAGGCAGACATTGCCACCATTTATGCTCACCCCAAACAATAGCAAAAGATTATAACAGACAGCATATACATAGTCCATCTGCAAAAAGTAAAAAAAAGGAGGTCAAAAGATTTTTTTAAAACTTATTTTACAACTTTTTAATTTATTTGAAAGCTTCCCATATGTAGACATAAATATCATGAAATAAAAAAAATGAATATCAGTAAAACAGCTTAAAAATTATTGTAGTAGGTAGATACAGCAATTATAAACTCTGTATTTTGTACTCATTTTTCTACACTGTTCTATACAATACAGATGACCACATGTCAGTGCGGATATCCTGTTTTCTGATAGTTTCATCTTAACTATTATTGTAATTTGCCTTGGAAAGCCTGATGTTATAAAGATGGAATATATTGAAATTAAATGGAAGTAAAATTAAACTATCCTTTCACTGGGGCACATGGAGTCACATCTTCACTTCATCTGTTTTGTAGAAGTTTGCATTTTAGATACACAAATGGATTATTCTGTTTTGAGCATGTTTCAGGGACAAGTAGTTTTATAAGTCAAAATAAAAATAAATATTTTGTTTCATGCAGATCACTTTTGTTTAAACATAAATGGTCTGTAAGCTCCTAATGCAGTCCATTGGTTTACTTATATTTTGTTCTTGTGATAACTTGTACTCTGCCAAAACTGAAAACTCTTATCTCTATCTGGTCGATAATAAAAGAAGTTCATTGTGAACACTATTCAACCTAAAAGGTTGTTTTCTGGCTGTACATGAGGAATTGTGATATTGAATAAATAAGTATATGTTTTTGTTCCTAGCCATGCATCCAAAGGTTATATAATCCTTTCAAGAAAGCCAGTTCATTGTTTAACTTGCTAGCATTTCTGAAGATTGAGGGAAGTCCAAAAACACAAATACTTTTTTTAGCAGTTTTTAGTGTTGGTTTATCACCTGACCCACAAGGCATTTTGTCTTCAGATAATAATAGACCCCTGACGCAGGCCTCACGGCCGAAACACGTCACGTGTCGGGTCAATTGTGCTATTGTGAATAAAGACCTTGTTCAGGAAGACACTCATTGTGAGAGGACTTTTATTGGATCCACTGTTTGTTTTACCCTGTTGGTTTTCCTGTGGAGAGCTCACCTTCTGTGGGTGTTTGCTAACTTGTTAGTAAAACATAACCACAGAGGCATAGTATGGTCACATTTTCAATATGGTAATGCTAGAGCCCAGCTAAAGAACAGGCTATTTTAGGTTAGTCTTCACTGGACCAAACTTGCTTTCCTTGTGCTATCACCATCCAGCTGGATAGGCAGCGTCTTAAAAGGTGGAGGATAAAGGATTTTTTTTACATTTATATCACACATTATCCCAAGCAAACTCGGGTTCAATTGGCTTACATTTGAAAATACAGCGAGACAGAATAATAGAATTCAGTTATATCATGAAATGGTATAAATGTGGCTAAAAAAGATGATAAAAGAGATGCAGTAGGAGATGGGATACAGAGTAACAGAAGAATGGACTGGAGGCAAGAGAAGGAAGGAGAGACAGGGATGGGCTGGTGAGGGAATGAGAGACAACGGAGGGTAGGTAAGGGCTGAGAGGGTAAGTAAAGAGGATTGAAATGGGGGACTAGGGAGTGGGTGAAAGACGGGTAGGGGTAGGAGACTGGGAAAGGAGAGAGAGAGAGGGGCCAGTGAGAGTGCTGGAGAAAGAAATGGGAAAAGCCAACAGATAAGTGAGTCATGAAAAGGAGGAGACTAATGACTAGAGGTGAGAGAAATGGAGAATGAGAATAAAATATAAACATAGAGAAGAGACAGGAAGAGTGAGAAAAAGAGACAGATGGACTGGAGATCTTCTAATGAAAGTTAAGGAAAGACAGAGGAAATCAGAAATTGGAGACTAGGACAAACAAAATTGGAAAAAAAACCCCAAAACAACCGGCAACAAAGGTAGAAAGAATTTTAACGTTATTCTTAATTCAGTGAGCGGAATATATCAAATTTTTAGTAAATTCACACTGCTTTCTTTATATTTTCCAGAGTGCTGTTTCTATTTCTCATTTACTAGTGTTGCACTGCTTGCAGAGTGTGGCTTCTTATGGTTGAAATTTAATTTTTGTCTATGTTTTCATATTTTAACATTGTGCTCACTTATTCTATACCTAGCAAGGGTCTATTTTTGTTCAGTGACCAAGGCCAGGTAGTCTGTTTTCATGGAGTTTCTATTTACGCATCTGTAATTATTCAGGTTTTTTTTTTTTTTTAGTTTCTCATTAGGCATATCGATGTTCTAGGTCTGACTGCAATATTTACTGTGTTGCATTTTCCTAGGTAGGGTCCTTATTGTGTTACTTCTGTAAGTTAGTGGTGTTATGATAAGCAGATTAGCTCTATAGATCCTGAGTGATTTTGGTAGGCTTTGTGTTATAGGTAATTCACAATATGGTTGGAACTGGAGAGGGTCTATGTTTTTATTGAGATTACTAAGACAAAAAAAAACAACAGCGAAGTGGACGATGGATTGCAGAAGATTCTTTACTGAAATATGTAAATGACTCAACACGGACCGTGTTTTGGCCAAAGGCCTACGTCAGGAGTCAATTGATATCTGATCAAATGCAGGTGCAAAGTATTACTGACACTGCCAAAGGCACAAAATCCATATACTAACAGTACAGTCTGTCTGCAGCGCCATACAGAGTTCTAAATATAAACTTGTTCAATAGAAAAGTATCTACCATGATCATTGCCAAACGATTCTCCCGCCAAAGTTTGCTGTTTTATTGTCTGAGTTTCGGTGTTGTGTGGCGTGTGTCTCCTTGTTTTGCTTTAGTGAGATTGCACCAAAATCAACTTTTTTTTGTATGGTACATTCCTGGGGAAATGCCTTTTTCTGCTTTGCATCCATTCTTAGAAGAGGAGCTATGGGGGGTTTTGTGGAAGCAAAAAAAAAAAAAAAGTTTAAATTAGCAGCTTGATAGTCCAGAAGTCAGTATTTTTTTATATTAGACATCTTTGGCTACTTATTTAAACTGCTACTTCAAAGGTATTTACCTGTTTTATTAAATTAGCTTAATAAGCTGTTTATATTTCTTATAAAGCAAGTTGAAAGATATGTACCAATGTAGTAGTTATTTTGCAGGATATTGTGATGTGTGTTGAGATTCTGACCAGATTCAAGTCTACTATGATGGCAAAGTTTAAGTTATATGATAATGTGACTCTATTTAAAAATGTCATTGTTTCCAAAAGTTTCCATAAGTATGCATCTGATTTATGTTGGCCAGACTGTTTACTTCAAAATCCATCAACAAGTGAACTCTAATGAATTATTTAGGAGTACACCAAGCACTGTAACACCTAAATTACTAGTGCCCCCCCCCCCCCATTTTAAGTCTGGTCCCTCCCAAAATATCAGGGCTTGCTACGCCACTGCTCTTTAAAGTTCTGTTTCTAGAGAAGTTAGGAAATTCAAAGTGACACAGCAAGTATGCAGGGCACTCACCATGAAAAAAAACATGAAACAATAGGCAGGAGAACTTTAAGAAAATAGTCTAAACATATCAACTTGTTAATTTGTCTTATCTGGATAAATTTGTTATTCTGATAAAAAATCAATAAAAATAATTGAACAAAAAAAATAAAATCTAATTGTTCTCAAATTCCTCATAAGAAGAAAAGAGCTCTTGGCTAGAGAATTAACTTGTGGCTCTTTTGACAAAGACTGATCCAAAAGAATTCCCAAAATCTTAATTCAAGGAGAAAGAGAATATTTTACTTTGCCAACTATGAAGTTGTCAATTAATGGATCAGGATTATTATCCAAAAGCAAAACTTTAGGGCCCTGTTTACTAAGCTGAGTTATAGGCACGCTACCATTTTTAGCATGTGCTAAAAATTAGTGTTTGCTAAAGCTAGAGACACCCATAGGAATATAGGGGTGTCTCTAGCATTAGTGCATGCTAATTTTTAGTGTGCACTAAAAACGCTAGCGCACCTTAGTAAACAGGGCCCTTTAGGGCCTATTTTACAAATCAGCGGTAAGCCCAATGTGGGCTTATCATTCGCTAAAAAGGAAGTACCACTGGGCTACCACAGCATCCCGGCAGTACTTCCCACCCCCAGCGCACCATCATATATGGTGCTACAAAAATATATTTCTTTTTGTTGCACCGGTGTATACCTGGCAGTAATTGGGCAATGCCATGTGTTGCCTGGTTACTGATGGGTTAGTTCTGGAGCCCATACTGCCATCTCACTGGGTGGCAGTAAGGGCTCCCCCCGAAATGGCTGTGCAGCAAGTGCTTCACTTGCTAAGTTTCTCCGACATTTCTGACACCGGTATCCCACCAAAATCTTCCTCGGTGAAGACCGAAGCAAAGAATTCATTCAATCTCTCTGCTACGTCTTTATCTTCCTTGATCGCCCCTTTTACCCCTCGGTCATTGAGGATTTGCCTCAATGTTAGTACTGCTAGATTTCTCAGCAGCTTTTGACACTGTGGATCATGACATCTTGCTAGCACGACTGACAGAAACAGGTATCAGTGGAACAGTACTTGCCTGGTACTTGCCTGGTTCAGATCCTATCTATCAGACAGGCAGCAATCCATAATGATTGGCAGCAACTCATCACCATCAAGGACACTGACCTGCGGGGTACCACAAGGATTGATACTGTCACCTATTCTGTTCAATATCTACCTCAAGCCACTAGCTGAACTGATTTGGTCAATGGACACTCAGTTTATTTATTTATTTAGTTACATTTGTACCCCGCACTTTCCCACTCATGGCAGGCTCAATGCGGCAGGCAATGGAGGGTTAAGTGACTTGCCCAGAGTCACAAGGAGCTGCCTGTGCTGGGAATCAAACTCAGTTCCTCAGTTCCCCAGGACCAAAGTCCACCACCCTAATCACTAGGCCACTCCTCCACTCCACTCCACTCCACAGTTCTACATCTATGCAGATGATGTGCAGCTACTTATACCCATTGAACCTGACTTACAGCCTTGAATAAACTGATCACTTGTCTAACATCAATTCAAGAATGGGCTAAACACAACAAACTTTGCCTGAACCCAAGTAAAACCGAGCTTCTCTGGGTCCCTAACACAAGTGGATACATACCTGACATCAAAATCCCTTTTGGGAAGTTTGAACTCCCCCTCAAATCACAAGTCAGGAACCTAGGAATACAGTTAGATTCAACACTTACTCTGATTCCCCAAATCCAAGCAACCTTATAGAGCTGCTTCTACTATTTGCGACAGCTACGCTGCCTCTCTCCTTACAGCAAGAAGGTAAATCTTATCCCAGTTGTGCATGCCATGGTAACATCAAGACTGGATTACTGTAATGCACTATACAATCGTCTGACTACAAAGGGCCTGCACCAGCTCCAGTTGATTCAGAATGCAGCAGCAAGACTCATAGAAGGTTGCAAGTGACGTGACCACATCACACCATTTCTGCAAAAACTTAATTGGCTACCGGTACTATACAAGGCTAAATTTAAAACTCTATGTCTGATCTTCAAGGCCCTGAAAGGAAATGGCCGCAGTATCTGAAGAATAGGATGATCCTCCACACACCGCCAAGGACACTAAGGTCCTCCCAAGGACTTTCACTAACTACACCCTCTCCAAAAGACATTATACGATGTGATAGCCACAAGCGAGCCTTCTCCGGAGTAGCCCCCACACTCTGGAATGCATTGCCTGAAAGGCTCTGATTAACACAAGACTACCTCTACTTCAAGAAGCAGGTGAAAGCTTGGCTCTTCAACCAAGCCTTTAATGGAAGAAGTAACTAACTTGTTAGTCTCACTCACACAAGGAGTGACTCGGGCTCCACATAGTGCAGCGGGACGGGACATGTTTATCCACTCCTACCCTAGCTGAGATAATATTTAACCATCTCTCTGACCTCATGTGCAACTTTCTTCAAATCAATCACCTTACTTTCTAATTCTTCCTACTTTTTTACTTATCTATATGTTACAACTTTGCCTTACCCTTCACTACCAATTATAATGTTCTAGTACATATTGTATTGTGATTGCACGTAGTATACCATGCCATACTTTGTATTGTTGTTCGAATATTTTTACTGCTCTAATTGCCTATTGCTCATGTTTGATCTATTCTTACTGTACACCGCCTTGAGTGAAATCCTTCAAAAAGGCGGTAAATTAATCCTAATAAATAAATAAAAGCTTCCTACCTCCCTTCCCCTAGTGTTTTCAGGCCAAGCTGTGACAAAAACCAAGATCAAGGATTCATAATCCTCCAATTTACCAACCCATTCATCCTTGGAATAATCAGTCAGTTTCTATAAAATGTTTCCTTATTCTACTGTATTAAAGGAACATCTTTTTTTGCTATGTCATGATTCCACTCCTCCCCACACCTATTGGAACCATACAGTGTGTGAATAGCTCATCATGCATTTAATTTGCTGCCAGAATATAGTCATTAAAGGCACAGTAGGTGATTCTACCATGTGCTAGAAAACAATTTGGTTTTGATATATTTGTTAGTTGGTCTGCATTGACAGGGTTCTCACAACTAAAAAAAAAAATACAGTAAAACTTGAAAATGTTGAAGACTTTAATTTGATTAAAAAGCCTCCTAGTATGTAATTCACTTCTGCTCTCTAGTCCAATAACTATCAAGTCTCCCTAATCCCATTTTTGCCATCATGTCCCACTATTCATAGTAGAAAAAAGGCACCCTAAATTCATTGTTTCAGAGAACATTTTCTGAAACGTAGTTGGTGGGGGGCTTGAGCGTCAATATTAAGGGCCCTGTTTACTAAGCCGCACTGTAGGCACGCTCAGTGTGCTGTGGTGGCAAAGAAAGCACATAGAATGTTAGGTATTATTTATTTATTTATTCATGACATTTATACCCCACATTAACCTGAAATAGACTCAACTTCAATGTGGCTTACAAACAAACAATAAAGTGAATAAAACATAATAATGTACAGAATATAACACAACCTACAATACCTTCAAGAAACAAATTAATACAAGTGCATTAAGTAACCAGGGTTTAGAGTATCTCAAGACAAACAAATAATTAAAGGTGGATAGGTAAGAGCATAATTATATAGGACTAGATGGGAAACAAGATTATGAAAAGGGTGTGGGTAAAATTCAAATAGCGTTATTTGTATTCAGAAAGGCCAGACTGAAGAAATGTGTTTTTAGAAGACTTCTAAAAGTTAGATAATCATATGTAAATTTAATTGATTTGGGAAGAGAATTCCAAATTTTGGTGCCTTCATCGGAGAAATTAGCAGAGTGAGTTGTTTTACATATCACATTCTCACAGATAGGGAAATGTAAGACAAAATATTCTCTAGATGATGAAACAGCATTATGTGGGGGCAATTAAAAAAGATTATTCATATATGATGGGGCTTGACCAAACAGGATTTGGTGAAAGAAAATGCATAATTTGAAAGATATTCTATCTAATTTTTATTAGGACAGGAATGGAAAATAAAAATGAGGATGTTATAATGCCTTTGTATCGCTCCATGGTGTGACTGCACCTTGACTACTGTGTGCAATTCTGGTCATAGCATCTCAAAAAAGATATAGTGGAATTAGAAAAGGTACTGAAAAGGGCAACAAAAATGATAAAGGGGATGGGATGACTTCCTTATGAGGAAAGGCTAAAATGGCTAGGGATCTTCAGCTTGAAGAAAAGACAGCTGAGGGGAGATATGATAGAGGTTTATAAAATAATGAGTGGATTGGAATGGGTAGACGTGAATTGCTTGTTTACTCTTTCCAAAAATACTAGGACTAGGGGGCATGCAATGAAGCTACAAATAGTAAATTTAAAAAGAATCAGAGAAAATATTTCTTCACTCAACATGTAATTAAACTCTGGAATTTGTTGCCAGAGAATGTGGTAAAAGCAGTTAGCTTAGCGGGGTTTAAAAAAGGTTTGATTAGCTTCCTAAAATAAAAGTCCATAAGCCATTATTAAAATGGACTCGGGAAAGTCCACTGCTTATTGGTAGGATAAGCAGCATTAAATGCATTGTACTGTTTTGGGACTTGCTAATAGGATTGGCCACTGTTGGAAACAGGATACTCGGCTTGATGGACCTTCATTCTGTCCCAGTATTTATTTATTGCATTTGCACCCCCACATTTTCCCACCTATTTGCAGGCTCAATGTGGCTTACCTAGTACCGTCAGAGGCGTTTGCCCAGTCGGTGGATAACAAATACAAAGTTGTATAGTGATCGTATGAGGTATAAGTGGAGGGTCGTATGATAACATTTGTGTACTCCTTTCTAATTCTGGGAGCAAGCGTCCTCCTCTTACACCAAAAAGAACCACTTTGCACTCCAAGAGGTGTATTTAATGCAAAATAACTTTAATGGAACTTCTGAAA
The DNA here is from genome assembly GCF_901765095.1 of Microcaecilia unicolor. Lineage (NCBI taxonomy): Eukaryota > Metazoa > Chordata > Amphibia > Gymnophiona > Siphonopidae > Microcaecilia > Microcaecilia unicolor. Next base: position 313,991,759 of record NC_044034.1, on the reverse strand, counting down.
CCAGCAGGTACATTCTTCAGAACTCTCTATATACATTGTCCACCCAAGACTATTCATGATAATACTTAGCCACTCCACTTCACTCTTTTGATTATTTGAAAACTGTACATATTTATACAGGCTTTTGTATAAATATGTACAGAACCTTAGGTTGTTCTTCCAGCAATGCACCTTGCAGGGCTGCATCTCAGCCTTAAACAAGTTTCACCTGCTCTGGTTCCCTCTTCCAGGCTGGATTCCCCTTATCCACTTGACGCTCTGTCTCCTTTTCGGTTGCCTCTTATATGGGCAGCAACTACTGCTTTACTCAGCCTGCATTTCTTTTTTTCATTCCAGCATACTCCAATGCTCCCAAGTGTCCTGGCAGGGGTAGAAGCATCCAAAGACCTCATGCACCTCTCTCCAATCCCTTTTATTATTTTTCAGCACCACCCCTGCTTTCACTCACCACAGGGAACCACTTTATTTCTGCAACTTCTCTGGTAAACCGTCCCCAGGGCAGGCCTCCAACTTTCTCTCCAGCCCACCTTTCTCCCCCCAGGGCCTCTGGAAAAATCTATCACTGTTGTCTTAGTAATACCCATATCATGCATATTACATTCACAAATTACAATAGCAGAAATTATGCAACATAAAATATTTTCTCTTTACATTAAAAACTGTGGTCATAGAATTGTATTTTACTTTGCTTCCCTGGGTGCCCTTGCTATTTCTATTGATAGAACCATACACACTTTTGTCCCACATTTGGAGGCCCTTGGGGCTTTCTTTGATACTTGGGCCTTGTTCTGTACTTTGAACCCTCTCTGTGTTGTGCTGAGGTATTTTGGGGTTAACATGCTGATGCTAACCCTCTAAAGCCTAGTTAACTTGAGAGCACTTACCATCTCTTTAATAGAAGAGATCACCACACAGTTTACCTTACTCCCAGTTCCTTAGATTCCGTAGGATCTGTGACAAAGATAGGACCTTTACACATCAGGCTAAGGCACTGGGTTCCTCAATAGTGGATAGAGGTTACTCGGTGGGAGTAGTGAGGAAGGCTTACCGAAGAGCACAATATAATGACAGGGACCTGCTTTTATCACACGACAGGGATGAGAATCGGCAGGACAATGGCGAAGTGGATACCTTTGTCCTTAGATAGTCAAAGGGAGGGGAAGAGGTAGCAAGGATACTTAGGCACAACTGGGACATTATGCAAACCCACAAACTTTTTAACCAGCATCGGTTGTGTATAGCTTTTTCCAGAAGTTGAAACTTGAAAGAACTTTTGAGTCCAGCTGATTTGCCTGTTAATAGACACATCACCCATCTCCTCAAGTCACTTCAATGGCTTCCGATCAAATACCGCATACAGTTCAAGCTTCTCCTACTAACCTACAAATGCACTCGATCTGCAGCCCCTCCTTACCTCTCTACCCTCATCTCCCCTTACGTAACCTCTGCTCTCAAGACAAATCCCTCCTTTCAGTACCCTTCACCACCAACACCAACTCCAGGCTCTGCCCTTTCTGCCTCGCCTCACCCCATGCTTGGAATAAACTCCCTGAGCCCATACGTCAGGCCCCCTCCCTGCCCATCTTAAAATCCTTGCTTAAAGCCCACCTCTTCAATGTTGCCTTTGGCACCTAACCACTATACCTCTATTCATGAAATCTAGACTGCTCCGACTTGACATTTCTTCCTTTAGATTGTAAGCAAGGGTGGGGCGGTGGGGGCGGTCCGCCCCAGGTGTCCGCGGGTGGGGGGGGGTGCTCCGTTGCGTCTCTTCTCATGCCACCGCCTGCCTTTTTCTTTTTTTTTTTTAAATCCGTGCAGCCACACAGGCAGCGCTTCGCGTCTGCCCTGTGTGTGCTGTGAAAGAAGTAAATCGCCAGCGCTGGCTTCGGGCCTTCCCTCGATGTCCCGCCCTCTTGTGAGGTAACTTCCTATTTCCTCGAGGGTGGGACATCGAGGGAAGGCCCGATGCCAGCGCTGGCGATTTACTTCTTTCACAGCACACACAGGGCAGACGCGAAGTGTTGCCTGCTTGGCTGCACGGATTTAAAAAAGAAAAAGAAAAAGGCAGGCGGTGGCAGGAGAAGAGGGCTCTGTGGCTCTCAATGGAGGGGGGATGGGACTGGGTCAGGGGGTGAGCTCAGAGGGGAGAAGGGGATTGGAGAGGGTTGGGGGAGTTCAGAGGAGGGGTGCTCAGAGGGGAGAATGGGGAGGGGTGGGGTGCTCAGAGGGGATTGGGGAGGGTGGGGGAGCTCAGAAGGGTACTCAGAGGTGAGAAGGGGATTGGGGAGGGTGGGGGTGCTCAGAGGGGAGAATGGGGATTGGGGAGGGGTGGGGGTGCTCAGAGGGGATTGGAGAGGGTGGGGGAGCTCAGAAGGGTACTCAGAGGTGAGAAGGGGATTGGGGAGTGGTGGGGGAGTTCAGAGGAGGGATGCTCAGAGGTGAGAAGGGGATTGGGGAGGGTGGGGGTGCTCAGAGGGGAGAATGGGGATTGGGGAGGGGTGGGGTGCTCAGAGGAGATAAGGGGACTGGGGAGGGAAGTGCTCATGGGAGAAGGGGTCTGAAACTGGAACTGGAGGCTGAAAAGGGGCAGAGGCTGAAACTGTGGGGACTGGGGGCATTAAAGGGGGCAGGGAGAACTGGCTGGGGTTGAAGCTCGGGACTGGTGAGAGAAAAGGGCTGGGGTTGAAACTAGGGGCTGAAAAGGGGACAGGGAGAAGTAGCTGGGGGCTGAAGCCCAGGACTGATGGGAGAAAAGGGCTGGGGACTGGTGAGATAGTGGGGCTGAAAGGGTGGCAGGTGAGAGATGTGGGCTGGAACTGGAACTAGGTGCAGGTGGAAAGAGGGGGCAGAGAGAGGGAACAGACCCTGGATGGAAGGGGGGGAGCTTGAGGGAGGGCAGACCCTGGATGGATGGGAGAGGGAGGGCAGATGGATCGAAGGGGCAGAGAGAAAGGGCAGATGGTGGGTGGAAGGGGGAGAGAGAAAGAGGGCAGATGGTGGATGGAAGGGGCAGAGAGAGAGGGCAGACACTGGATGGAAGGGACATTAGAGAGGGCAGACACTGGATTTCAGAGAAAGAGCGAAGACAGATGTTGGATGGAAGGAAGACAGTGAAAGGAAGACGAGGAAAGCAGAAACCAGAGACAACAAACTGTAAATAAAATATATATTTTTTATTTTTTTGCTTTAGGGTAGAGTATTGTATCTGTGTTTATGTGTTAATAAATGTTTATAAATAGAACATATAAATAAGGTAATCATTTTATTGGACTAACTTTTAATACATTTTGACTTAACTTTCAGAGAACAAAACCCCCTTCCTCTGGTCAGGATAGGATACTATAACAGCACTATACTGTATTGACCTGAGGAAGGAGGTTTTGGCCTCTGAAAGCTAAATGTATTAGTCCAATAAAATTGTATTTTATTTTCTATATTTGTTTTATTTCTATTTGTTAATTTGTAAAGTGGTGATCGGATTTGTTAGTTTTTTCAAATTTACATCCACTGTCTTTATATTTTGCACAGTACTAGGAGACATTTTCTGTTTCTGTGGTGTTGCATTATATGCAGAGTCTGGTATCGGGGGTTCAGTTTAATTTTTGTCTAAATAGAAAGTTTATGATTACTTATTCTATAGTGGATTAGGGTGTATCTGTGTTTGTGAAAAAGACATGGCTTTCGGTTGGCATTGACTGTGCAGGATGGACGATCTGTACTAATCTGTCTGTTTTCATTTTACATTAGGTGAATTGATGTTCTAGTGCTCACTGTAGCATTTAAGATGCTTGTGTGACTTGTAGAAATGACTGCTTATGGTATGGTAGAATTGCACTATAGGTCCTGAGTGTTTTGTATTCTCGGTATGCCTAGTACTGGATTTGGGGGGGGGGGGGTGTTAAAAAATGACTGGCCCCGGGTGTCAACTACCCTAGCTACGCTACTGATTGTAAGCTCCTTTGAACAGGGACTGTCCTTTTTTTGTTAAACTGTACAGCGCTGCGTAACCCTAGTAGCGCTCTAGAAATGTTAAGTAGTAGTAGTAGTAGTAGTAGTTGAAGGATGTGACTGGTGGACATGAGAAATGTGGTAACTGCAGAATGTGTGGCATTATGGAAGAATGCAATGAGTTCGTGAACCCTGCAGACCAACAGAAATACTGTCTCAAGTCACACACCAACTGTCAATCCACCCATGTGGTATATATACTAAGGTGTCCATGCAATAAGCTATATGGCAGGAAAATGAAGAGAACTCTACAAGTCCGTTTAGTAGAGCACAAATCATGTATATTTACCAACAAAATGGGAGCTCCTTTAGTTCTGCATTGCAAAGAAACCCGGCACTCTTTCAATGATCTCCTTTGTATCACCATACAGCAGGTTGGACCCTCTTCTCATGGAGGTGATCAGGATCGCAAATTGAAACAATGCAAGCAGCACTGGATACACGCTTTACAATCTTTAGCACCACAGGGATTAAACTCTTCTTTGGAGTGGACTGCATTTCTTTAGATTGAACAGGGGATAGCCCGAGTGAAGTCAATTGTTTATCAGAAGGAGGTTTGTCCTTTTAGGCATACCGTACTGCATCAAAATCAGCTGATTGATACACACCTCCACAGCGTCAGTTTTAAATGAAGGCGCCATTTTGAGTTTGCTGGTGGGTCCCACTGTAGGAACTCGAAACGAGACTGTCAAGTAAGAGTGGGAACGTCGAGCCGTAAAATTGGATCATGTTGAAAGATATTTGACTCAGCTTTTTTTGTCTCCTTTTTAGAACGAAGCTGGTGGAGCAAAATGGGTCCCCATCGGGAGTCATTGGAAGGGACGTTTGACATAAAATCCAAAGCTGTCACATTATTTTATTGTTAATAAATGTTTGCATAAAAAATGAGTACAACCAGCCTACAGTGTGCCTTATGACTCATCAATGTGTCTTGGTACCTGGGCTTTTTGAGATCTTTTCCTCCTCAAAAAAAATTTGTTTTCAAAAAATTTGAAAATTAAGTGGTCTGAATTGAATAAGGATCCTATTCTTTCAACATAGGTGAAAGGTTTATTTGCAGTTTATCATTGTGATCTACATTCAGTATTCTGCAAGGGTTTTGATACTGTTAGAATAACACTGTGGTAAGCCATGGTGAATGCAAATTTCACTGAGGCTTAGTAAAAAGGCCCTGTAGTTTTGATTTCCCAACTGCATTTCCTAAGAAATTACTGCATGCAAAGAGGTAAATCCAGAACTGGATCAAACTATCTGCAAATCTGGAGCCAGCTGTCAACCCTGAACCAGAGACCGAGCATCTGATAAAAACAAGCAAACCAAACTATGAATGCAATAAAGAGATTTCTCTTAATTCAGTGTGGTTAAAATTTAAATCTCTTTATCCATTTTAAAATATTCATTATACTAAAGAGCATGAAAAAATAAACAGGGTGGTTGCTACACATTAGTGATCTAGTTGGTGTTTGCATTAGAATAATGTACTTTTTGGCATGAGATTTGAGCAGCAGGAGAACTGTAACACTCCAATATCCTCCATGGAATAGCTGACTTTTACAATTCACTAAATGGAGGAGTGGCCTGGTAGTTAGTGCAGTGGACTTTGATCCTGGGGAAATGAGTTCAATTCCCATTGCAGCTCCTTGTGACTCTGGGGAAGTCACTTAACCCTCCATTGCCCCTGGTACAAAATAAGTACCTGAATATATGTAAAACCGCTTTGAATGTAGTTGCAAAAAACTCAGAAAGGCAGTATATCAATTCCCATTTCCCTTCCCTTTCCCTTTTACATATAAAGTGGCGGTTGAGCTACCACTGCTTTGTTATGCACCAATCCGGCACTACCACCGGCTCACGGCAGGAACCGGCGGTAGTGCTGCCCCCAGCGCATACCATTTCCGGCGCAACCTGAAAATATTTTTTTTTACCACCGGATTAATGAGGGAGCCCCAACTGCCTCCTAAATAGGTGGCAGTAAGGGTTCTCCTTGGTAATGGCCACGTGGCAAGTATTTACTGTTGGGAGATTTCAACTTGTCTGATCTGGATTGGAACGTCCCGTCTGCGGAATCGGTCTTCTCAGAGCCAATCCCATGTCCTGGTTCTGCCAGACCTGCCCTCAAGGGCTGTTCTCAGATCCACCCCCAGGTCATTGATCTGACAGGCTTGTCCCCAAGGGCTCTTTTCACAACCACCCCAGGTTCTGACCTAGTCAGGCCTGCCACCAAGGCCTCTTTCAGAGCCACTCATTAGTCTAGTTCTCTCTGAGCAGTGATTCACCTGCTGTCAGCTGGGGCCCACCTAGTCTTTGGGTTGGATGGGCAGTGACTACCCAACTGTGGCCCAAGGGCTCACCCACCTAGATTTCTGACATTTATTTCCATGATTAACTTAGTATTGAGATATTTTGGAACTCTTGTTCTATGTGGCCAGTTTTCAATATACACTCTACCTTACTCTTTTTATTGGTGCCATGATGGTAAATATGTATACAGTGCACAAGTTTAGTGCATTTTTCCCGATACCACCAACATGACAGGCTTAAATTCTTGAAGGTTGTGGATGTTTTTTTAAAAGATAGTACCAGATGACAATTTATTAATCTTAGTCCATTTTTCACAGAACACATATGCTTTTTGTATAGGACACTCTGAGTGGCACTATTTTGTAACATTATGTTTTTCCATTTTTTTTTTGTTCAAAGGTTATTTTATGATTTGTATGCTGTCTTTTAAAAAAAATTTGCATATGCCGTTCTTCTGATGCTGTGTATTTTTACTTTTTTGATTTTTTATTGTGACATTATATAGATGATTCTTATGGTATCCTGTGATAATGTGTTGATGTCCTTTGTGGTGTCACTGGTATGCCATCTATTTAATGTGCAAGCACACACTATGGGGGAGATTCTACATATGACGCCTAAAAGAGCAGCACTGAAATCAGTGCCACGTGGAGGGGCATTTTTGAACGGGGATGCCCATCTCTAAGGGCGCCCATCTCTGAGGATGGCGCCGCGAAGGGGGGGGGGGCGATCGTATTTTCGAAACGAGATGGCCGGCTATCTTTCGTTTTGATAATATGGTTGGGGCCACCCAAATGTCAGAGATGGCCAGGTTTAAGATGGCCGGCCTTGGTTTTCGCCCATAATGGAAACTGAGGCTGGCGATCTCAACATTTGGGTCAACCTTAGATATGGCTGCCCTTAGAGATGGCCGACCTTGGTTTTTGCTGATAATGGAAACTAAGGATGTCCATCTCAAAAACGGCCAAATCCAAGGCATTTGGTCGTGGGAGGGGCCAGCATTTGTAGTGCACTGGTCCCCCTCACATGCCAGGACACCAACTGGGCACCCTAGGGGGCACTGCAGTGGACTTCAAAAATTGCTCCCAGATGCATACCTCCCTTATCTTGGGTTCTGAGCCCCCCAAATCCCCCCAAAGCCCACTCCCCACAATTGTACATCATTACCATAGCTCTTAGGGGTGAAGAGGGGCACCTAGCATTAGAGGCAAAAAAACATAGTAAAAATTTTTTTCGGTATATTAAAAGCAGGAAGCCGGCAAAAGAATCGGTTGGGCCGCTGGATGACCGAGGGGTAAAAGGGGCGATCAAGGAAGACAAAGACGTAGCAGAGAGACTGAATGGATTCTTTGCTTCGGTCTTCACCGAGGAAGATTTGGGTGGGATACCGGTGTCGGAAATGGTATTTCAAGCGGACGAGTCGGAGAAACTTACTGACTTCACGGTAAACTTGGAGGACGTAATGGGGCAGTTCAGCAAACTGAAGAGTAGCATATCTCCTGGACCGGATGGTATTCATCCTAGAGTACTGATAGAACTGAAAAACGAGCTTGCGGAGCTACTGCTAGTGATATGCAACTTATCCTTAAAATCGAGCATGGTACCGGAAGATTGGAGGGTGGCCAATGTAACGCCCATTTTTAAAAAAGGCTCCAGGGGAGATCCGGGAAATTATAGACCGGTGAGTCTGACGTCGGTGCCTGGGAAAATGGTAGAGGCTATTATTAAAAACAAAATTACAGAGCACATCCGAGGACATGGATTACTGAGACCAAGTCAGCATGGCTTTTGTGTGGGGAAATCTTGCCTGACCAATTTACTTCAATTCTTTGAAGGAGTGAACAAACATGTGGACAAAGGGGAGTCGGTTGATATTGTGTATCTGGATTTTCAAAAGGCGTTTGACAAGGTACCTCATGAAAGGCTACAGAGGAAATTGGAGGGTCATGGGATAGGAGGAAATGTCCTATTGTGGATTAAAAACTGGTTGAAGGATAGGAAACAGAGAGTGGGGTTAAATGGGCAGTATTCACAATGGAGAAGGGTAGTTAGTGGGGTTCCTCAGGGGTCCGTGCTAGGACCGCTGCTTTTTAATATATTTATAAATGATTTAGAGATGGGAGTAACTAGCGAGGTAATTAAATTTGCTGATGACACAAAGTTATTCAAAGTCGTTAAATCGCGACAGGATTGTGAAAAATTACAAGAGGACCTTATGAGACTGGGAGACTGGGCGGCTAAATGGCAGATGATGTTTAATGTGAGCAAGTGCAAGGTGATGCATGTGGGAAAAAAGAACCCGAATTATAGCTAAGTCATGCAAGGTTCCACGTTAGGAGTTATGGACCAAGAAAAGGATCTGGGTGTCGTCGTCGATAACACACTGAAACCTTCTGCTCAGTGTGCTTCTGCGGCTAAGAAAGCGAATAGAATGTTGGGTATTATTAGGAAAGGTATGGAAAACAGGTGTGAGGATGTTATAATGCCGTTGTATCGCTCCATGGTGCGACCGCACCTTGAGTATTGTGTTCAATTCTGGTAGCCGCATCTCAAGAAAGATATAGTAGAATTGGAAAAGGTGCAGCGAAGGGCGACTAAAATGATAGCGGGGATGGGACGACTTCCCTATGAAGAAAGACTAAGGAGGCTAGGGCTATACAGCTTGGAGAAGAGACGGCTGAGGGGAGACATGATAGAGGTATATAAAATAATGAGTGGAGTGGAACAGGTGGATGTGAAGCTTCTGTTCACGCTTTCCAAAAATACTAGGACTAGGGGGCATGCGATGAAACTACAGTGTAGTAAATTTAAAACAAATCGGAGAAAAGTTTTCTTCACCCAACTTGTAATTAAACTCTGGAATTTGTTGCCAGAGAAAGTGGTGAAGGCGGTTAGCTTAGCAGAGTTTAAAAAGGGGTTGGACGGTTTCCTAAAGGACAAGTCCATAAACCGCTACTAAACGGACTTGGAAAAATCCAGGAATAACATGTATAGAATGTTTGTACGTTTGGGAAGCTTGCCAGGTGCCCTTGGCCTGGATTGGCCGCTGTCGTGGACAGGATGCTGGGCTCGATGGACCCTTGGTCTTTTCCCAGTATGGCATTACTTATGTACTTATGTACTTATGTACATGTGGGTACAGTGGGTTTTGGGGGGTTTTGGAGGGCTTAACATGTACCACCACAAGTTGAACAGGTAGGGGGGATGGGCCTGGGTCCACCTGCCTGAAGTGCACTGCACCCACTAAATACTGCTCCAGGGACCTGCATACTGCTGTCAGGGAGCTGGGTATGACATTTGAGGCTGGCATAGAGACTGGCAAAAAATATATATTTTTTAAAACATTTTTTGGGTGACCACTTGGGGAGTAAGGGGAGGTCATCCCCGATTCCATCCGGTGGTCATCTGGGCAGTTCGGACACTTTTTTTGGACTTGGACCTAAAAAAAAGGGGGACCAAATAAAGCGGAACAAATTCTCACCAGGGACGCCCTTCTTTTGTCCATTATCGGCCGAGGACGACCATCTCTCCTCGGCCAATAAACATGCCCCAGTACCGCCTTCGCTACGCCTCTGACACGCCCCCATGGACTTTATTCGTCCCCGCGACGGACTGTAGTTGGGGGCGCCCAAAATCGGCTTTCGATTATACCAATTTGGCCGGCTTCAGGAGGTGGCCGGCCATCTCCCGATTTGTGGCGGAAGATGGCCAGCGATCTCCTTCGAAAATAAGCTGGTAAGTGTATTCTATAATCAGCACCAAGATTTAGGTGCCGATTTTAGAAAAAGCTTAGTTGATATCTGAGTGCCTAAAACTACATGCATCCATTTACACCAATGAAAATGTGGCGTAAATCCTGGCGCATAGATTTACCTGCACTGGGCCATATTCTATAACTGCATGCATAAATTTTGGAACACTCACAAAATGCCGGTTTCCCCTACCCCTAACCACACCCCTTTTTGCCTGCGTGTGTTAGAAGTTCAGCGCACTGTTATATAATCCATGCCAATTTCAGCCTGAATCTCTAGGTGCACTATGTAGAATCTAGGGGTATGTGTCTGAGTTCTAAAACTGCCTCTGTGGAGGGAGCATCATTGCTCTGCTAGTGAGTTTTTCTTATTTTTTTTCACATATGCCATCTTTGGGATAACAGTAGACTGTTTTGTTTATTTACCCTACGCACAGTATAATGATATTTATTTTGCTGAGTATGAGCTGCACGCTATACCTTATCTTTACGATTTACTGGGTATAGAGGCACTTATGACCTCCTGGTGTATGTTGGTTAGCCTTAAATATATTTTGCTTCTATCCTCTGTGATGCTATTTTGACATTTCTATGATGATAGCTAATACGCACACAGTGTGCATGTTTGACGCTTTTGTTGGCATTGCCACTTTGGCAACTTTTAATCTATCATGATAATGGAGCTATTTGCATAGATGGTACTAGTTTTCAACTTATCAATTTTATTCCCTTTTAGTTTTTAGTATATATTAATTTCAAAAATACACGATGGATGAGCAGATGGAAACTGAAGCTTAACACTAATAAAATAAAATGTATATTATTTGATAACAAACCTGCTCCTAATTTGGATTACAGTTTTATTAATCAAACTAAATACCCTCTTTATTCTATGATTAAAAATTTGGGAGTCTACTTGGGTAAGACATTTTCACTAAATTATCATGTCAATACTTTAATTAAAAGCTCTTTTTGTTGATAAAGAGACTAAGGAGAATTAGAAAAACTTTTGAAGTGGATCAATTTAGATTGTTTAGTATAGGCTTTGCTACTCTCTAAATTAGACTATTATAATCTGATCTACTTGGGTGTCATGAAGCAGTTAATTCAAAAACTGCAAACTATTAGGAACACTGCAGTTAGAATAATTTTTTCCTTGCAGAAATTTGACAGAATCTCAGTCTATTATCTAAAACTACACTGGTTACCAATAGAAGATAGAATTTTTTCAAATTATTTTGTATGCTGTTTAAAGTCTTATTGGGGGACTGTCTGGAATATTTAGTTTTTCTTCCTGAATTTAGTTCATCTAACAAACTATGGAGTTTGTAATTTTTCTTACTTTACTCTTACTTCTATTAAGGGTATAAAATGTTTTCTATTTATGATACACTAGCCGTTAAGCCCGTTAAAACGGGCAAGTATTGGTATGTTTTTTTCCAAGGTCCCCCTCCCCCTGCAGCTGCAAGGCCCCCTGCCCTCCCTCCTTCCCTGCCAGCTACAAGGCCCCCGTCCCTCCCCCCCAGCTCCAAGGCATCCCTCCCCCTCCCAGCTGTAAGGGCCCCCTGCCCTCCCTCCCAGTTCCAAGGCCCCATTCCCTCCCAGCTGCAAGGGCCCCCCTCCATCCCTCCCTCCCAGGCAGCTCGAAGGCCCTCTTCTGTCCATCCCTCCCAGCTCCAAGGCCCCCCTCCTTCTGACCTCCCATGTCCAGCATCCTCCCTCCTTCCCTGCCAGCTCCAAGGCCCTCTGTCTCTCCCTCCCAGCTCCAAGGCCCCCTCCCCCTCCCCTCCCAGCCCCAAGGCCCTCCGCACTCCCTCCCAGTTCCAAGGCCCCTCCTCCTTCCTCCCAGCTCCAAGGCCCCCCTCTGTCCGTCCCTCCCAGCCAGCTCCTAGGCCCCCTCCTTCTGAGACCTTCCTGCCCTCCCCTCCCTCCCCCCCAAGGTCGCCACCGCCCTCCCCCGGAGTCGCCACCGCCCCCCTCCACCCGGGCCGGGCCCTCTGTTCGCCATTGAACTTACAGCGCAGAAACCGCAGCAGGCAGATCAGCTCCCGTCAGCCTTCCTTCCCTGCCTGTGTCCCGCCCTCATGTGACGTAATGTCGGCGAGGGCGGGACACATGCAGGGAAGGAATGCCGACGGGAGCTGATCTGCCTGTTGCGGTTTCGGCGCTGTAAGTTCAATAGCGAAGAGAGGGTCCGGCCCGGGTGGAGGGGAGCTGGCAGCAACTCCGGGGAGGAGCGGTAGCGACCTCGGCGGTTCCCTCCCTCCACTTCCGCGCAGTTCCCTCTCTGTTCCATCATCACGTCTTGATGCGGGACGGGACAGAGAGGGAAGTCTCTACTGCGCATTTGCAGGTGAGTCGGTCACTTGCCATTTATATGTTTGATTGCTGTACAATCAAGATTTGGAAACTGGTATTTTCTTGTTTTACTCAGTTTTCTATTTACTGTTTAGAAAAAAAAAATCTAAATTCTTTGCTTTTTAAGAAGTTTCTTGATTCATTTTAATGTATATCTAATATTCAGAGTTTAGAAAGGTGTTTTTTTTTTTGTTTGGTAGGGGATTGTAATACTTTTTATGAACTTTGGGGCCCTTTTACAAAGGTGCGCTGAAAAATGGCCTCCGGTAGTGTAGACACATGTTCAGTGCACCTGTAAAAAATGCCTTTTTAAACATTTTTGCTAAAAATGGATGTGTGACAAAATGAAAATTGCCGCATGTCCATTTTGGGTCTGAGACCTTACTGCCAGCCATTGACCTAGCGGTAAGGTCTCATGCGATAACCTGGCAGTAATGGTCTATGTGCATAAAATGCCGATTACCACCCGATTACCGCCTGTGCGTCAGAAAATAAAAATATTTTCCAGCGCACGTAGCGGATATGCATCAAAAATAAAATTACCGCAAGGACCACATGGTAGCTGGGCGGTAACTCCAAATTGATGTGCGTTGGGTGTGCATAGGCGCTTATGTGGCTTAGTAAAAGAGCCCTTTTGTTATGTAAATTCCCAAGGGTTTACATTGTTTTTCATTATTGAAAATCACTCAGAACCATTTGGTATAGAGTGGTATGTAAGTCTGATGTAATATAGTGTAATATGTTCCTGAAGATTCTAAACTGGCACCAACACTGTTCGATGTCTTTTTGGTCCCACTGCTCACTTTGATCCATTCCAATCATTGCCTTCCTTTCTGTTATGCAGACATCATGCTATTTTCAGAGCATAGACCGTAGAGGTCTACCCAGCATTGTCCTTGTTCTAAAACTTCTGAAGATGTCATCAAAGCCCTTGAAAAGTTCCAATCCGGCATATCCATTTCTATCTAGGCCACAATCAGGGCACAAACCGTAGAAGTCCACCTAGCTCTGGCTTTGCTTCCAAATTACCAGTGTTACCACCTAGTTTCTGCTAAGCTTCTTTGTTGCGATTGCTTCTAAACAGGGTTCCTGTGTGTTTATCTCACACATTTTGAATTCCAATATGGTTTTTATCTCCACCACCTGCCACGGGACAGCATTCCACATATCCACCACCCTCCTGGTGAAAATATACTTCCTGACATTATTCCTGAGTCAGTTCCCCTTCTTCCTCAATTCATGTCCTCTAGTTCTACCGCCTTTCCATTTCTGGAAGAGGTTTGTTTGCGGAGTAATACATTTCAAATATTTGAATGTCTGTATCATATCACCCCTGGTTCTCCTTTGAACCAGGGAATATAAGTTCAGGTCATTAAGTCTCTACTTGTATGTCTTGCTATGCAAACCGCATACCATTTTTGTTGCTTTTCTTTGAACCACTTCTAGTCTTTAGTAAGATATGGCCTCCAAAACTGAACAATATACTCTAAGTGAGGCCTCACCAATGACTTGTACAGAGGCATCAACACCTCCTTTCTTCTGCTGGTTATACCCCTCTCTATGCACTGGTTATACCCCTCTCTATGCAACTTTGCATCTTTCTGGCTGTGGCAACTGCCTTGTCACATTGTTTCGCCATGTAGAGATCCTCAGACACCATCACCCCAAGGTCCCTCTCCTGAGCTGAGTTTACCAATCTCTCCTCTCAAAGACTTTGTTGAAATCTAAGTAGAATGCTTCTAGCATATGTCCTTTATCTAGTTATTTGGTCACCCAATCAAAGAAGTCAATCAGGTTTGTTTGGCAAGATTCTCATTTGGTAAAGCCATGTTGCCTTGGATCCTGCAATCCGTTGGCTTCTAGAAAGTTAACTATCCTTTCCTTCAGCAGTAACTCCCATTATTTTTCCTATCACCAAAGAGAGACTTACCAGCCTGTAGTTTCCCACTTCTTCCCTGTCCCCACTTCTGTGAAGAGGGACCACATCAACTCGTCTCCAGTCCAGAGGAACTTCTCCTGTCTCTAAAGATCTATTAAATACATCCTTAAGAAGTCCCACAAGGACTTCTCTGAGCTCCCTCAGTATCCTTGGATGTATCATATACAGCCCCATAGCTTTGTCCACTGCCAAATTTTCAAGCTGCTTATAAACACTTTCTTCCCCTAATGAAGGCTATTGTTGAAACTTGGCCAACTCGGGTCTATCTGTGATAAAATATTACATTAGCATCACTATTTTTTCCTCATTCCTGGACTGCCTTTGTTGTTTTAGTGTCTCTTGCTGGTTCTGCAGAGGTCATATTCCTGTTTTCTGCTCAAATTTATAGGATTTAGTCCTCACTGTATAGGAAAGTACTGGGCATGCCTCTAGCTGTTAATGCAGAGGCTTTGGAGATAGCACATTAAAATGTTACTACTAAATTGTGGTAGCTGCAATTTTTAAATGTACTTTAGTAAAATGTTCAAGAAAAGTGGAATCATGATTTATAATTCTTTTCTATGTGTTTAGAATAAAGACTATTTTCCAAATTTAAGAATGCTGGAAATAGTACACATCATGGCAGAATAAAGTAGGTCCTTCTATAGCTGTCTAACAGTAAGACTGATTCCAGTGGGCAAAAGCAAGGCTTTATTCATTGAAGAGTGCAGGAAATATGCACAAATTATCTGTTAAACAGTAAGACTGCTGAACTCCCTTGGTATTAAAGCAGCTTGGCAGTCATTGGATTACAGAATGGTTTATTATAGGGCATTCCCACAAGGTGAATTCAAATAAGGATTAAAAAAGGACTGCAAACCAGGCTTTATTACTATCTGAGCCACCTGCAAACTGCTGGTAAATTGTTTTCCAAATCCACCATCATCCTGCTGCCAAGCTGATCTCTGTTGCATCCATAGAGTTGGCACCATTAATGCTAACACATTACTTGCTTCATAAATTATTGGTGTATTACCAGCTTCTTAATTTTGTCTATAACAAGTGAAAAGATTCATAAATGACCAGGCTAAAGAGATTCAAATATGTCCTTAATGGTCTTCTAAAACAGCCTACTGAATGTTATTTTGGACTACAGTGGTGAATGAGGGGGAGCAGTAGTGCAGAAAGGTCACGATTCGAATGTTCTATTGAGGAAGGAGTCTTGAAGATAATTTGGAATGACAGATTAAGAAGCAAGTCAAACAATATATGGAAGCATTTCCTCAAAGAGAAGGTTGTGGATGCATGGAGAAGCTTTATTCTGAATGTGGTAGATACGTGGAATAGCTTTGACGGGAAGGGAGTAGGGGATCGGGGAAGAATAAAACTGATGAAAGATTTTAATAATAACTGAAACAAACAGGTACAGAAGCAGGAATAAAGTCAGTCGGAAGGAAACATGGGAGAAGAGTTTGATCAATGCATGACATTTGTGGGGTAATTCTTTAAAGAAAGTGCTAATGTTTATGAGGCAAAAACATGCATAAATGTCCAGAATACTGGAATATATGTGTGCATGTGTGCACATATGCATGTAAATGCCAAAAATGTGGCTATGCACTATTCCATAATTATGTGTATATCTTTGATCCCATGTATTTTACTGGTGACCAGTCATATGGGCAGAGTCTGGAAGAAATGTAGACACCTATGCACATATCTCTGAAATCTACAAGGTGAGGCAAAAAAAAAAGTAACCCTCTTGAGTTTTTTGCTGTTTTCTCAGCAACCGCTTTGAATTTCAGTGAGAAATTGTATGTACTTATTTAGTCATCATACTTACATATCACTATTAAACAACATTTAGGGTCCTGTTTACTTAGGTGCGCTAGCATTTTTAGTATGCGCTAAAAGCTAGAGTCACCCATGTGTTCCTATGGGTGACTTTAGCGTTTAGCACATGCTAGTCATTAGCATGCACTAAAAATGCTAGCGCACCCTTAGCATGGCTTACTAAACAGGGCCCTTAATTGTTTTAAGCTATGTTAATGTTACTAAACTTTAGAGTTACCTAGAGGGGCATAATCGAACGTGAACGCCCATCTCCATGGGCGTCTATGTCCGAGAACGGGTATGTGAAGGGGTGGGACAGACCGTATTTTCAAAAAAAAATGGGCGTCCATCTTTCGTTTCGAAAATACGGTTTGTACGGACCAAAATGCCATGGATTTAGTCGTTTGTGAGCTGGGCATTTGTTTTTTTTAGCGATAATGGAAAATAAAAACGCCCAGCTCAGAAACGTCCTAATCCAAGCCATTTGGTCGTGGGAGGGGCCAGGATTCGTAGTACACTCGCCCCCCTGACATGCCAGGACACCAACTGGACACCCTAGAGGTCAGTGTGGTGGACTTCAGAAAACGCTCCCACATGCATAGCTCCCTTACCACGGATGCTGAGCCCACAACCCCCCTCCCCCAAAACCCACTACCCACAAATGTACAACACTACCATAGCTCTTAGGGGTGAATGGGGCACCTACATGTGGGTACAGTGGGTTTTGGAGACCTCCCATTTACTAGCACAAGTGTTACAGGTAGGGGGGGATGGGCTTGGGTCTACCTGGCTGAAGTGCACTGCGGTACCCACTAAAAGTGCTCCAGGGATCTGCATACACGCAGGCCTCTAGGACTTGTTGCTGCTGTATAACCTTGGCACACCAATTGACACCTGAAGACTAATCTCTTTGAAAAAGTCCTTTATTTGAATAAGCACGTTTACTCACAGTTAACTGCAGATCAGAGGTTGTGCCCCACTGGCAAAGAGTCTTCCTGGTACTGAGTTTAGCAGTAGGTCAGAGCTGGCAGAATGCTGTACAATGCCCTCTTTCAGCAACATTCAAGGGAAGAACTAAGTTCTGTAACGTGGCTAACACATGAAAGGGATCTAAAACTTTGTTACAAAAATGGCCACTACCTCATGGACTACCAGAAACAAAACAGGGCATACTCTGACCCAGTAAGCAGGGGGAACTCCATGGGCGTAGAGCCTACCAACTACCAACATCGTGAGCATTTAACACAAGCTACTGGAATCACGGAGCCCAATACCCTACACCCACCACAATGCATTGCTGATGTGACTCTGCAGTGCGCATAACAGAAAAGGTGTCACACTCACCCGAGAGCCACATCAGAACCAGGGAAAGGCTGTCACAGGAAAGAACATATTCTGCTGTCATGGAGGTGGGTATGGCATTTAAGGCCGGCACAGAGGCTGGAAAAAAAAGTTTTTAAAGTGGGTTTTGTCTGGTGGGAGGGAGTTAGTGACCACTGGGTGAGTCAGGGGAGGTGATCCCCAATTCCCTCCGGTGGTCATCTGGTCTGTTGCGGCACTTTTTTGGGACTTGGACCTGAAAAAAAAGGGTCCAAATGAAGCAGACCAAATTCTCGTCCAAAACGCCCTTCTTGTTTTGATTATGAGGTAAAGACGCCCATCTCTCCTCGGCCGATAACCACTCCCCAGTCCCGCCTTCACCACGCCTCTGACACACCCCCATCAACTTTGCAATCCTGCGACGGAGTGCAGTTGAAGATGACCAAAATCGGCTTTCCATTATATCGATTTGGTCGCACACGGGAGAAAGATGCCCATCTCCTGATTTGGGTCGAAATATGGTCTTCTTTCTCTTTCGAAAATAAGCTGGCTAGTGACTTTTGCGAATTAAAAATGTTTGAGCTAAAACACAGTAACATAATGCCATTAAAATGTTACAATGAACAGTGTCAAAATTTTGCAGTCACTGTGATTGCTCAAAGTGTCCACCCCCAGCTTTAACACAGGCCTTCTGTCACTTTAGGAAATTCTTAACTGCCTTGTTGATCGGTCCTTGTTGCAGGCTGTTCCAGATAATCTGCAGCACTTCCCTGAGTTTGGCGATTGTTTGCAGCTTTGGGTAGAGCTTGTGATAGGCCTCCAATATTGCTCTCTAGACAAAACTCTATATCATTGTGACTTCATAAACAGTAAGCTGATTCCTAGTTTTTTTTCCCCAACAATGGTAGGTTTATAATGATAGTTTTTGAATGTGTGAAAATTGCTTGGGGGTCACACCTAAAAGTCTGTAACTTCACCATGTTTAAAGATAATCTCATTCCACTCGGCAAATAAACATACAGTATAAGAACAAATAAAGCTGTAAAATTTCATATTGAAATTTCAAGTAGTTGCTGAGAAAACAGCAAAAAAACTCTAGGGCAGTGGTTCCCAAACCTGGTCCTGTAGGCACTCCAGCCAGTCAGGTTTTCAGGATATTCCTAACAAATATTCATGAGAGAGATTTGCATGCACTGCCCCCATTACATGCAAATCTCCCTCTTGAATTGGATATCCTGAAAATCAGACTGGTTGTGGTACTTCCAGGACCAGGTTTGGAAACCACTGCTCTAGGGGGTTATTTTTTTTTTTTTTCTGTTGGCCTCACCCTGTAGGCATGAGCATTTCCACCAGCTTTGTTTTGCAAACATGAAAAACTTGAACCCTGAGAGAGACATGGCAGTTGAAGCTGACTTTACTGGTGAGTGTGCAGAACTTCAAGTGTACTTTAAAAGAATAAGAACAATTTTCTAATTCTATATGCGTCTACTATATGTATTTAATTCCATGTCTATGACTTTGAAAGTTTGGAAAAGAGGCAGGAAAGATTGTTTAATTCTGTTTTATCTCTTTCAAAGTTTGTGAAGAAGGAAACAGACTGATTCTATACGTGTTTTTGAACTCTTGAAAAGAGAAAAATTGTGAATTGATTCTGTGTGCATAGAATGATAAACCTTTTGCTGGGTGTAATTGTTTGCAAAATACTTTCTGTGAGAAGGTGGAAGTGAGCTGTGATATTTGATTTGAAAGGGTATTTACCAAAATATAGTTAGTGATAGAAAGGGTATATAGTTGAGAGAGTTTCCAGAGAGTCACACTGTCAATGTATTTGCAGTGTTTGTAAGAAGTAAACTACCATTACCTTGAAGCACAGATGTTTATGAAAATAAAAGCTCAGGAGTTGTCTATACTGTGTGCGAGCCGATAGGGGCGGGGAAACCCGTAAACAAGATGGGCGGCCATCTTTCATTTTGATAATATGGTCGGGGATGCCCAAATCTCAACATTAGGTCGACCTTAGAGATGGTCATCCTTAGGTCGTCCTTAGAGATGGTCATTCCCTGTTTTCGGCGAAAATGGAAACTGAGGACACCCAACCAAGCCCTTTGGTCATGGGAGGAGCCAGCATTCGTAGTGCACTGGTCCCCCCTGACATGACAGGACAGCAACTGGGCACCCTAGGGGGCACTGCAGTGGACTTCAGAAATTGCTCCCAGGTGCATAGCTGAGCCCCCCAACCCCCCCCCCCCAAAAAAAAACACTCCCCACAACTGTACACCACTACCATAGCCCTTAGGGTGAAGAGGGGCACCTACATGTGGGTATAGTGGGTTTCTGATGGGTTTTGAAGGGTTCACATTTACCAGCACAAGAGTAACAGGTAGGGGGGGATGGGCCTGGGTCTGCCTGCCTGAATTGCACTGCACCCATTAAACTGCTCCAGGTACCTGCATACTGCTGTCAGGGAGGTGGGTATGACATTTTAGGCTGGCATAGAGGCTGGCAAAAAATGTTTTAAAAGTTTTTTTAGGGTGGGAGGGGTTTGGTGACCACTGGAGGCGTAAGGGGAGGTCATCCCCGATTCCCTCTGGTGGTCATCTAGCCAGTTCGGGCACCTTTTTGAGGATTGGTCGCAAGAAAAAATGGACCAAGTAAATTCGGCCAAGTGCTCATCAGGGATGCCCTTCTTTTTTCCATTATCATCCGAGGACGCCCACCTTCGCTACACTGCCGACACGCTCCCGTGAACTTTTGTTGTCTCCGCGATGGAAAGCATGGCATACGCTAAAAACTCTAACACACCCTAAGTGCTGCTTGGTAAACAGGGTCCTTAATATAATCATAGATATAGGGAGCAGTTATCAGCTGCTCCTACCTATATAGAGCTGCATACCATGGATTTTCAGTAGCATTATCTGGATAATACCACTGGAAATTACCACTGAACACCCCTCTACTATCCAGAGAGCACCATGGCACTCTGGCAACAGAACTAAGGCCAGAACCAGGAGTGACTGTATAGCCCAATGGTTAGATTTAGACATCATATTGAAAATGCCCCTCTCAGTCACCTAAATAAAAAAGTTCACAGGACACAGATAAATTTGAATACCTACAGTAGCTTAAAGGCAATTTAGATGAACAGACTGGGGTCCAGCTTTGTCAAACAATTTTAGCTCCTAAAAGTACTATTATATCCTTGGTTGGATCAAAGGCAAGAAAGATTTGTCCACCATAGCAGTGACAAGGATCATGATAATGGCCATCTACAATAACTCAATCACTATAGTAACGACCATCTGATTCAAGAAGAAACATGATGAAGGAGGTAAGAGAAATACTGTAGAAGACTGGAAGTAAAAAATGACAAAAGAAGCAAGTTATGCAATCTAAATGAACATTAAAGAAAATACTGCAGTGCAGTACTGACAGCGATCAAATTCATTCGTTTTTTTTTTTTTACATCGTGGGAATGATGTTCACATTTTCCGTCTTTTCTCAAAACACATAAATCAGCCAGGTGTCTCAGAAATGATGCAGTTGAATCTACTGCAATTTGAATAAATTTTGAAGTTAATTAAACTTTACAGTCATTTGTTTTTGCTGCCTGGAAAAAAAGAGAAATTTACATTTCAATAAAACTAAATGTGTTAAAAAAATATTATTCCTGAGTAGACACGTTTAATCTTTTGGGAAATCCTTTCCTATGAATTTTGTATTTTAGTTACATACTTCAAAAGATTTAGGTTATTTTATACAGTATCCCCCAGATTCTATATAGCACGACATTAGTCGCATATGCGAATCTGGTCGTATTCTGGATTTGAGTGTGCAACTTAATTAGTTATCAAGCCAATCAGTGCCGATAATTGCCACTTAACAAGCAATTAATGACACTAATTGGCGTTAACTAGAATTTACACACACAACCGTCAGCATATTCTATAACATGATGTGTGTAAATTCTAAGTGGCATAGTTGAAAGGGGGGATGGCCATGGGCGTGGAATGGGCGGATCATAGGTATTTCTCAAATCTATGCGCACTGTTATAGAATACACTTGGTCCACGCATAGTTTAGGCATCGGGATTTACACCAAATTTTACTTGGCACAATAGCCCAAAACTAAATTTAGTCACAAGGATGTGTGACCTGCGTATTCTATATTCCACGTAGAAATTTAAACTTATTCTATAAAGTATGCCTAAATTTAGGCATACTTTACAGAATATGCATAGGTGTATTTTTTGGGAGTGTGGATTTTTCAGATGCCATATATAGAATCTAGCTTTATATATATATTTTGTAAGATCAACATATCTAAAAAGATGACTAAATGTAGATAGTTCAATGGCTCAGGGGGAGTGTGAATCCAGTTGACAAGAAAAAGAGGGCCAGTTCCTGCAGACAAGCAATAGATACAGGAGAATAGTGACTACCTGAGAGGGGAAAAGAGAACTCAGGAGTCCACTGTAATTGCAAATATTTATTGCAGTCTCCAATAGTGTTAAAGGTATTCATAGTGACTGGACACAGCTATGTTTTTGGCATACTCCGTCTGTCTAAGGTGTCAAAGAATGGATACATACCAGACTCTGTGGACCTAATTCTATATATGTTGCCTAAAAAATCAGCACCGAAGGAAACTCAGGTGTATTCTAAAGTAAGGCGCGGTTTACAGAGTATGCCTAATCTGTCCATGTGACTACAAATTAGGCACAGCCATTTCTGCCAATGTAAACCTGGTGTAAATGCCTATGCCTGACTTTAGGCATGAAGCAGGTTATTCTATAGCACTGGGCTTAAATTTTTTGATTGCCCCTAACCCGCCCATGTTCCTCACATAGCCACACTCCCTTTTGGGATCTGAGTGGTAGAATTGTCAAATATGCTTAGTGAATAGTACACGTAAATTCTAATTATTGCCAATTAGTGCTGATAATTGCTTGTTAGAATTCAATTATCAGCACTGATTGGCTCATTAAGTTACATGTGCAAATCAGAATACACCTAGATTCACATAACTCAATGTGCCATATATAGAATCTGGGGGTATATATGTTCTTCAGAAGTCTGAAATACTCCAATTGCAAAAGGAGAGAGAGAGAGAGAGAGAGAGAGAGAGAGAGAGAGAGAGGAGTTTTAATCAAGCTTGGTGTTTGCTTTACACCGGTTTGGCATTTTACATAAGATAACATAACATCTGGTCTTATATCTTGCTTACGCCTTGCAATTCAAAGCAGGTACCAGTAAGATCTTGAGCCTGAACAATCCTCTAGCAGGACAGTTAAAAAAGAGCAACAAGTAAAATTAAAATTATGGTTAAAATCTTTTTGTAGTACAAATTTCTGAAAGAGTAGAATCTTAATATACTTCCTAAACAACAGATAAGAATGAGAAAATCAAAATTTCCTGACAAACCCCCAAGCAGCCCAATAAGGGTGAAGCTTGCCTGAGTTAGGCATTTGTATGCTCCCCCCTCCAGTTCTTTTGCTTGCTCAATAAATTTTCTCTTGGATCACCCCGGAGTGCATGCCTTCATGTTCTCTTATTCCTTCACCTTGACTTTACAACTGTCCCTTAACGTCTACTAGTTGTTGTTGGAGGGTTTTGTTTTCCTCCCATAATTGACCTACATACACAGTGGCTTGCTGCCCAGCTACTTGTCTGGCTTCTGGCTCCCTGTCTTTGTCAGGGCGCTTAACCTCCTGAAGCCCGTTGACTTTTGGCAGTTCACTTAACTTGCTCCCTCTTGGAAACGCCTTTATTTTCTTTCCTCCTAGTACTTTCTCACTTACCCCAGTCGGCTCTCTGACTAGGGGTAACCTAGAAATGGGAATAGTTTATGTGGTGCCCTTAAGAGATATTAAAAAGGAATTGAATTAGCACAAGTTTGGAACTTGTGAGCAGTAGCACAAATCATCAAAGCTTTAACCTTCACTAAAACAAATTATTTTGAAGTGAAGAATATATCTTACATTTGCTTAGCTCATACTTGGATCAGATATAGCAAGATAGCATGTTAGCTGCAAAACTTAAGGCATTTTCCTTTGGAAATGTATATATCAAAAAGCGAACAGGTTTATAAATGTGCTTGTTCAGAGACAGATACCAGAGCTGTTTGAGAGACAAGGCTGAACAGTTGCTTTGCTGTTAGTTGTGTCCTGAATTCAGCTGAGTAAAAGTTTAGTTTAGCTTGCTCAGGTGTCCTATAGTTTTTCTTACCATTCCAACTTAGTATGCAAACGCTACCGTTACATTGGTTTGTTGGGGTTTAATACAGCTTGTAAAGGAAAATCTAATGTGGAGAGCATGCTAATTCAAGTGTTTTTTTGATTGGCACATAAGAGGTTTGGGGATCTTGCCTGGCTAATTTAAACTGATATTTTTAACATTTATTTCTTAAAACAGGAAATCTTTGATTTCATAAAGCTTTTAAAGAAGCTGAAAGTAGGACATGCATAATTGGGATTAGTGCTGTAAGACAATTGATATTGTGTATCTGGATTTTCAAAAGGCATATGAGGAAATTGGAGAGTCATGGGATAGGAGGTAGTGTCCTATTTTGGATTTAAAACTGGTTAAAAGATAGAAAACAGTGAGTAGGGTTAAATGGTCAGTGTTCTCAATGGAGAAGGGTAGATGCTGGCTTCATATTCAGTGTTCTAGGCTTATGTGTGTGTGTTTTGAACAAATATAATAAATATGTATAAGATTAATGTATGCAAATAAATATGCTAATGTGCCACAACCTACCCTTTGCCCCCCACCCAAATGAAACTGTCAAACTATGCCCGTGGAGGACGAGATTGACAGGAAGACATTGGATGCAGAATAGGGGGAGACAAGAGAGCACAGGGAAGGAAAGGAAGATGTAGACAGGGCCACACAGAGAGAAAGATAAAAGCATGAAGGAGGGGGCTAGAAACAGGCAGAGTAGTAGAGGCAAGAGAAAGGAAGCATACTGAGAGACAGAATGCACAAGGGAGACAGAAGTGAAAGGTTAGGTGGAGGTTAAGAAAGTGAAAGAAATTTAGGATACATGGAAGAGAGAAAAGGGAAAGGTGGTAGGGACGGAGGAAGAGGGTTAAGATGGGTTGGTAGAAGAATGAGATAGGGGCTACAAGGCTGGAAGGCAAAGAAAAATAGGTATGATAAATCACATGAGTAGTCTGAACTAATTGATGTAGAACTAGCATGGAGAGGGAGAAATAGATTTAAAAAAAGGAGTGGAGTTATAGAAAAAAAAGTAAAATGGGGGATGGCAGGAACAGAGGAACAAATTAACAAATTAAGGAGAAAAGCCAGAAGTAGGCAAGTAAGAAAAGAATGATATGGGGACAAAAGATAGAGAAAAATATTTGTTATTTTTAAATTATCCAATTATGTGGTTTTGGAAAGATTTTAATGATTTTATATGTTTTTTTTATTATAGTTGTAGGGCCAGATATTCAAAAGCACATATATTTAGCAGTGGTCACTATACATTTAAGTGCCCTATTAATGACTTTTCAATGACACACAAGTCTATAACACTGCTGAAAATTCTAACAAATGTCCATTATTTGTAAGGGGTATGCAGATAAAACATTTTCATTTTGCTTATTTTCCTTTGTCATTTATGGGAATTTTAATTTTGTTAGTTTTTCATTTTGGGGGCAATATCATTATAAGCGTGCACTCTTCAGAAAGAGAACTGTTTTGGGAACCAGGACTTTTGATTAAAGTAATGAAAACTGAGACATATTCCAGCTAGTCTGAAGAGAATTTCAAGGAAAGAGATTTCCTGGAATGAACGAGCAGTAGTATTTTTCATCACGGAAGAGGGACATTGTAATTTTGTGGAGAAGTTATTCTACATTGTTATATTCAGTGTCATTAAGTGAACATTAAGTGGTATCTGGTATTTGGCATTAATAAGACTTAAATAAAGATAATTTGGATATTGTTATAGTCATACACATTACATCATAGGGCAAGTAAACTCTCTCCGTTTCTTTAATAACCAAAATAAATAAGGAAGAAGACTTCAGAAACTCCACGCCAGCTGGTACTAATGATAACCGGACCACTGACAACACCTCTCAGCGTAGCTCAATGATATGCTTACACTGACGAGAATCCTCATTAGTCTACTTCCACTCACACACTAGCAGTAATCATTTACTTATTTTCAATTTATTTATACATGCTGTGTGATATGAGTACTAACACAGTACTTAGCTGTGGCTGTGCTTGGAGCAGAAATGTTTGCTCAGCAACATCAAACATATAAACGGCGAGTGACCGTACTCACTCGCAAATGCGCAGTAGACTTCCCTCTCTGTCCCGCCCCCGCGTCAATACGTGATGATGGGTGGGCGGGACAGAGAGGGAAACTGCGCGAAGGGGAGGGAACTGCCAAGGTCGCCGCCACTGGTACACCCCCCCCGGAGTCGTCGC